>NC_134782.1:22659462-22674462 GCF_046742065.1 Oratosquilla oratoria
TTGTGTACATGTATGTAAATTACACACATGTATTTATTGAATATTTGTATATATAAGCTGTGAATGATCTGTTAAAATAAATTAATTTTTAAAAAATGAAATGTATATTTTGTTATCATTGAAGCAGTATTACTTATTTGTGCTCACAGTTTTATTATTAGATGTTTGGTTTTCAGAAGTGATACACACACATAGGCTTAGCTTTTATCATGGCACCTATTTCACATCTGTATAATTAAAAGTCCAGATTTTTATTATCTTCTTTACCCATTTTATTTTCCTGTGAAAAAGTGCATTTCAATATGTTCAAATATATCTGATGAAAGATGAAAATTTAAGAGTATGATACCCACATCTGGGGTATTGGCTGTGGACAAGGTGCAGGGATGACCCGTCATCTGGGAGGTGCTGAAATGAGAGGGAGGGTGTGGGGTGTATTCAGGGATGGAATGGGTGGGAATGATTTTATGCCTTTTCCTTTTTGGCTACCTCCCTTGTAAGGGGGAAAAAGCCTTGGTATATGTATGTATGTAAAATTTGCTCAGTATCATGCAGCTGATACTTTAGGGTCTATATGGGGTGCCTTTATAGACCAGAGCCACACATCATTTTGTAACAGGAAATCTATTCATAGAGAAATTATGCTATTTTATTATACTGTTACTCCCTCTGTTATGCTGTACCCCTACTCTTAATACTGTCCTGTACCACTTCTCTGAATATTCATTTCCTTTTTTTGCTAAACCCTATGGTAGGGGAGAAAGAACACTGCCACAGAGTGTTCCCACTTGAGTTGTTAAAGGCATCAAAAATGGGATATGGATAGGACTAGGCATCCCACTCTCTGTAGCCCCAAAGGAGATATTTCTATAAAGAAAAGAAAAAAAAAAGCTAAGGCATAAGAGGGTCTGGGAGTTTTCCAACCAGAACCCTAAGGATTGGGTTTTTTAAATGTGCGTAGGTGTGGTATAGATGAGAGTAAAAAGGAAGAGATAGGCAGTGTGTGAGAAGATGGATGTATTGGCATTGAGTGAAACTAAGTTGAAAGGGGCAAATTTGAGTTTGGGAGGGTGTCAGAAGTGAAGAGGAGAAGGGGTGGCTATACTAGTAAGTGAAGAGATAGGTAAGTGTGTGGTGGAGTGGAAGGAGGATTCTTCAAAGTTAATGTGGATGAAGGTGAAACTGGGAAGGGAGATGTGGGTCTTTGTAAGTGCATATGGGCCTGGTAGTGAGAAGAGTGTAGAGGAAAAGAAGGCTTTTTGGTTAGATTTAAATAAGTGCATAGATGGTTTAGGGAGAAATGTTAGAGTAGTGGTATTGGGAGATCTCAATGCTAGGGTAGGAAACAAACAAATAGACAGAGTGGTTGGGAAGTGTGGAGGGCCAGGAATAAAATGTAGTGGAGAGATGATGGTGGAAATGTGTCTAGAGAGATGATGATAGCAAATACAGTGTCTTAAGGAGAAAAGCATATGTACATATGGGAGAGGGTGGTGGATGGAAGGGGTTTAATGGACAATATAGTGGTAACCAGGAGAAGAGTGGGAAGTGTTGGATGTATTTGTTCTTAAGGGAGAAAGTGTGGTAATACCAGATCATTTTTAGGTGGAAGGTAAGCTGAGAGTGGAGGATAGATGGAGAAAGACTAAAGGACAGAAAGTAGCAAGACACTTAGAGTAAACTGCTTAAATAAGAAAGAAAAGAAGAAGGAGCTGAGAGAAGAGTGGGAGTGAGTGCGGGATAGAGTAGAACTAGAGTGGACGGGGAATGGGGATGTTTCAAGGAGGGAGTCACAAGGTTTGCAAAGATGTTGTGTGGAACAAGGAGAATGGGAGGAAATAGAAGGAAGGGTAGCGAGTGGTGGGGTGAGGAAGCAAAGAAGGCAGTAGAAGATAGGCAAGCTTTCACAGATTGGTTACAAAATAGGATGAGAGGTACAAAGAAAAGAGGAGAGAAGTAAATCAAAAAAGAGAGCAGATGTGAAATGTGGTAAGGATATGACAGAAAATTTTGAAAGTAATAAAAAAGATGTTTTGGAAGGAAGTTAAGAGAGGAAGGGGTGGTGAATTGGGTAGAGAAGAAAGGGTAAAAGGTGCAGATAGAGAGATGACAATGGAAAAGGAGGATAGGGAAGGAAGGGCAGTTGCAGTGGGAAGTGCTAAGAAAATGACTGATGAATGAGGAGCAATAAGGAAAAATGAAATGAAAGTCATTAAAATGGTGAGAGCAGGTGAGGCACCTGGGTTAGATGGGTGTTATGGGGTGTGTCTAAAAAAGGGAGGTACAGTGATGATGGACTGGCTGGTGAGGTTGTTTAATGTTTGTCTAAAAGAGGGTAGAGTGCCAGAGGACTGGAGGAGTACCTGTATAGTTCCACTTTACAAGGGAAAAGGGGACAAGTGTGAGTAGTAGTTTCAGAGGGATCAGTTTGTTGAGTGTAGTTGGGAAGGCTTATGGGAGGGTTTTGATTGAGAGGATTAGGAGAGGAACAGAGGGAGTAATTGATGAGGAACTGTGGGATTAGGACAGGGTTGTGGGATGGATGAAAGGTGCATTCATGCTGTGGGCTCTATTATAAAGGGTAAAGGGCCTTTTGGAATATGTTTAATAGGTAAACTTTTTAGTTATATCAATTTGTGGACAACATGGTGACCTTTCACCAAGATACAGAAATGGGATGGGTGGATGAGTGTTTTGTGAGTGTGTGCTCTGATTTAGCCACATCCCATTTATCCATCTATATACACCAAGGGACTCTTCCCCCTTTTAAGAGAGGCAACCAGCCAATGCACTCACCCACTCCCATCCACAACATATTGTTTACATTTCATTTTAGCTCTTGATGGATGAAGGGTTATCCCTATCCTACTCACTGCCCAGGTCAGGAGCAGTGCAGCAAGATGCAGCATGCCCACAACAAGGCTACTTCATTGACACTCTCCTCAGTTCCTCATGTGAAAGATAGAGAAGATGGGGAGAAATCCCATAAGGTTGCATCAAAATATCAGCCATACATAACCGTTCTTCATTTACACCTATCCCCTTCCTTCTCCCTCCCCAGATCAACAGACATTCCCCTCTTGCATTCATCCATCCATCTCATTTTTGGTCATTCCTTTAAGTTCATTCCATCCACCTCAGCTTTCTATTTTCATTTTACTAATGTTTCTTCACTCATACTTCCCATGTGCCCCAAATCATCCCAATAATCTTTCATCAGCCCAATCTGCCAGCTTCCTTTCTATCCACAGTCTCCTCCTCACCTCATTTCTCACTCTATCCAACCTTGTAACCCCCACCATACCTCTCAGACACTTCACACACATTTAAATGTCTCCTTTCTGCTCTTAAATTCTTTTGCCCCTTACAGTGTCGTAGGCACAATCACCCATTCATGTAATCTTCTCTTTGCATCCATTTCCGTATGCCTATTTCTCATGACACTTTTCAATTCCCCGATACCTTTGTTGCTTCCCTCATTCTACAATTTACTTCCACCCCAACTCCTCCATTTCTTGCTACAAATGACCCTAAATACTTAAAACCATCCATTTCATCTAGCCTCTCTCCTCCAAGACTTACTTCCAACTTGCTGCCACCCTCTCCCCTTGTACATCTCATCACCTTGCTTTTACCCATATTTACTTGCAACTCCTATCACATACCTTCCTAAACTCTGTTACTAGCTACCTTAGACCTCTGACCCCACCACAAGTGCAGTGTCATCTGCAAACAACTGGGTCATCTCCCACTTCCCTCCACTATCTCTAACCAGTTCCAATTCCCTTCCCATCAGCTTTGCATTTACCTCCCATACCACCCCATCCGTGAACACAATGAGCAGCCATGGAAACATGACATAGCTTTACCTTCACCTTAAACCACTCACTCTTAGCATTCCTAATTCTAAAACAAGCTCTTCTACTCTTCTTGACTGCCCTTAACATCTTTCCCCCTGTCCCATGTAACTGCAATATCTCCCACAATACCCTCTTGTGTACTCTTTTGTAAGCCTTCTCCAAATCTATAAAGGCCCCCAAATAATTCAAGTCCTACCCAGGGCTGAAAAAATTGCTGCATTACAAGCTGGCACTCCATCTCTGGTGGACAAGGAGTTGAGGGTGTGTGTCAAGTCAGAGCATTACCCATAGATTGGGCCATATGAGCTCTGAGCTCTCATCCAGGAATGTAATGGCTGTCAATCATAAGTCCAACACATGTCCAAGACCACTTATGCAGAATGTGTGACAAGGGGCTTTCTTCTCCTTCCCCACCAAGAATGAAATTATTGTTCGATAGTGTAATGGAAATTTGACTGACCAAATATACCATCAGTCCCAGATGCTGACCCACTCTTGACAACTCCCTAGTGGGAGTAGGTCCGAGGGAGCACTGTGTGGAGGTAGTAGGGCTGTATTCGGTCCTCTACATATCCAATCCCTGTGTCCCACCTTGAGATTTTAGCCTCCTTTTCGTAGCAGGGAGATGAAGGGAAAAGAGTTGCAAAGACCTCAAAATGAGATTGGTGACAGACATTAATGCCTTCCAGTTATTTTTAGGATAAAAATGAAATAAAAAACATATTTTTTTAAAAGATGTATTTAAAAACTATGAGCTTAAAATATATCTTGTCATTATATATAAAAAGTCTGGGCAGTTTAACAAATACAGAAAGGTAAGAAAAATTTCAGGTTTCATTCAAAAAAGGGATATATAGCTACCTATTAGATATTCCTTGTTCTACAAATAAAACTATACAAACATGAGCATTATTCCAGTAAGCCACTGATAAATATATTATAGAGAGCACTGTTGAACATAACTAAAACTAATAGTAATAGCCTTATTCAATATAATGTATGTGAGTGTCGCACACAATTTCTTTAGGTTTAGGAAACTGTGTAGTTCAGAAAGACTGTGGTTGAGGATTGGTATGCAGTGTTTTTATGCTTGAGTTATATTTGTGTAGGTGTCACCATGATATATATGTCTTCCATGCTACAAATGCATTAGTATACAATATTTCATGTGTACAATTGCTATATCAATACCCTTGTATCACTACATTGAGCTACTTTTACAATCAGACAGGTTAAATAGATAAATATTTTCAGCATTTTTGTGATCACTGCCCCTATTTTTCCCATAATCTTATAAGCTAGTTATGTGATCAGTTGTTACACGATTGGGTTTTCAGAAACATGACCCAATCATATAGCTAGAGAGACTTGTAATAATATACATATACACCACAAACATCCTCTTCCCCATACAAAGGGTGTGGCTAAGTCAAAGCACACATTCACGTCATACAAATTCAAAACCCTTTAACACCCTTTCCATTTCCACACCTCATGGATGAAGGGTCATCCTTGTCACCCATCCACAACTTTGGTCATGGATAATGTAGTGAAGCACAGTACTTCTCTTTAAAGGAAGGTTGCAGAACTAAAGGATAATAACAGTGGAAAGGTAGGAGACTCATGGGCCCAGGGTAGAGTATTTGGCAGCAGGAGGGTGCTGGCAGAGTTGTTAGTGCAAGATAGGAAAGGACAGAAGAGATGTAAGAGAGGAGAAGAATAAAAGCCAGGAGGAAGATGGAAGAAAGAAGAGGCAAGTGTTTAGGGACTGGAAGTGAGAAGGTTAGGGGAAGAGAAGTATTTTGTGATCTTTCACACAGTCCCAGTAAATGAATGTTTGCAGTATACTATAAGTATTCTCTAGATCTTTATGAGAGGTGAGAAAAATGGCTCCATCCTTCAGGATGTTTCAAGATCTGTCCAGTAGAGTGGATAGGGGCCCCTGCAGGTGAGGAAAGATGGTGAGACTGAAAGATATGTGTGTAGGTGTTCACAAGAACTGTGATATGTAATGATAAGGCTATTATTGTGGTGACATGTTCTCACCTGGCAGTGGTAGAACAGGGGAGTGTGTGGTTACTCATAAACTGACCAATTTCTGTGCAAAGAAACATTGTGTATATAAGATATTTTTCAGTATATAATGTATTTGTATCTTGTAATTTCCAGACTGACATTCATATCAAATTCACCACCACACAATAAACCTAATGATCTCCATGAATCAATACAAGTCTAATGTTTTACAACTGAAGCTGATGTCGGTTGTTATGGGAGAAAAACATACAGAATAAATATTGGTGGAGGACAATCTTACATGATGCAAATCTCTATTTACAGTAGCCTTCGCATGGATGAGAAGTAATCTGCTTTTGTACATCAGCACAGCGAATTTTTCCATTCGTCTTTCCCATGAGGTGACACATTAATCATACCAAATGGACAAAAGTCAGCAGTGTTAGGCTGCTCATGTTGGAAAGCTATTTCATGGTTAGAATCTAGACAGTAGCACAGGCCCATTCACGTGGGCAGATCCACAGCCATAACGATAATTTTTAGGATACTAATCTTTCATTCTCAGCAAGCAGCAGCAGTCCAAATATAATAACAATAATAACCTAATACAAGTGCACTCAAAATGGAAGAACAGGAAATTAACTGCATATAATATCACAAATCTATCATACTTTCTTTACAGTACTAATTATTCAGACAAATAAATCATGTCTACGCCAATGGAGTCGCTAGGAACCTGCGAAGATTATAACCGTATTATAACAAATAAATGAATAATAATGATGATGGGAACAAGCCGCTACAGAGTTAATGCTTATTTGCTTAAGGACCTCATACTCCCCCTGTCCATCTGTACTTTGATTTCTTTCTTCTTTTATCTATCTTTTGTTAGTTGTTCTTTGTTATGTGTTGTGAATATGACACAGCAACCAGAAGCCATAAGCTATTAGATTGTGATATGCTAATTATATTTGGTACATCAATAATACTGCATATACACCCTCAAAAAGTCCTCAATCCACCACAGTTTTCACAAAGGAAAAGAAAAATAAAAGTTTGCATTATAACAGGATTGTAGACAAGACAATCCCCTACAGATACAGATAACTGAATGACTATTTTTCATACTTTAAATTAATAATCTTCAACTTTCACTAAGGCACTTTCACTGAGCATTTCCTCAGTCTGTTTGAAGGTTCATGGATTTTGTCTCCTTATAAGCCAAAGAGACATTAAAGTGACGTATGACATATGCTTCGGTTGTACACAACTGTTTAAGTTGGTTCAGGCTCGCCGAGTCATTCTTCTTTCTATCACTTTTATACTGGCCTATGATAATAGGAGTAGATGATTCAACGTCTCTTTTCATTCCTAAGACTCTGCTAACGTAGTTTCAGCAATGGTGGTATCATCTGTAGCAGCTGAAATACAAAGATTCCTTTCAAAGGTTTATACAAAAACACCATGTAATAAATCAAAATTTTACATACATACATATACCAAAGGCTTTTTTCCCCCTTACACGGGGGGTACCCAAAAAGAAAAGGGCATAGAAACCACTCCCTCCCATTCCATCCCCTACATATTCCACTCCCCTTCACCCTCCTCCCTCCCTTACATCTTGGCACCTCCTGGATGACGGGTCATCCCTGCATCCTGTCCACTGCCCTGGGTCAGAAACAGTGTCGCAAGACACAGCACATCCACAGCAAGGCCACTTCAATAATTTGGTGACCCCCCCTCTCTGTCCTCTCATGCAGAAAAGGAGAAGACGGGGAGAAATCCCCTCGGGCTGCATCAGATTATTTCTAATACATACTTCCTCACCCCCATCCCCCACCCACAGCATCATCCATACACAACCCTTCTCCATTCACCCCTATCTTCTGTCCTCTTCTGTCCTTCCTCAACAGACATTCTTCTTTTTTGCAATGCCCCTTTAACCCCCATCCATCCATCTCATCCTAGGATACCCACTCATATTCACTCCTTCCATCTCTACCTTCCACACTTCTTTTACTAATCTTTCTTCACTCATTCTTTCCATGTGTCCAAACCATCCTAAAATTGTTTCATCAACCCTATCTCCCAACTCCCTTTCCATCCCTGTTCTCCTCACCTCCTCATTTCTCACTCTATCCAGCCTAGTAACCCCTATCATACTTCTCAGACATTTCATCTCAAACACATTCAAACTCCTCTCTTCCTCTCTTATTTTCCATGTTTCTGCCCCGTACAGTGCTTTCGGCACAATCACCCCTTCATATAACTTCCTCTTAGCATCCATTCCCAGATGTCTATTTCTCATTACACTTTCTAATCCACCAAGGCATTTACTCACTTCTCTCAATCTACATTCTACCTCCACCCCTACTCCTCCCTTTCCTGCCACATCTGCACCCAAGTATCTAAAACTATCCACTTCTTCCAGTCTTTCTCCCTTAATGCTCACTTCCAGCCGCTGTCACTCCCCTTGTACATCTCATCACCTTACTTTTGCCCACATTTATCTTTAGCTTCCTTCTTTCACACACCTTCTCAAACTCTGTCACTAACTTCCTCAATCCCTCCTCTGATCCTGCTACAAGTGCAGTGTCGTCACCAAACATCAACTGGCTGACCTCCCACTTTTCTCCATTTTCTTTAACAATCTCCAACCCCTGACCCACTACCCTTGCATTCACCTCTCGCACCACCCCATCCACGTATAGATTGAACTGGCAGGGCGACATAACACATCCCTGATGAAGTCCCACCTTTACCTCAAACCATTGACTCTCTCCATTTCTAATCCTAACACAAGCTCTACTACTCTTGTAAAAACTCTTGACTGCTCTTAACAGCTTTCCTCCTATCCCATATATCTGCAGTACCTCCCACAATTCCTTCCTGTCTACCCTGTTGTAAGCCTTTTCCAAATTCATAAAAACCCAAAAAACATCCCTACCTTTTCCTATAGCTTTCTCACATATCTGTCTAACCACAAAAATCTGATCTACACAACCCCTACCTGTCCTAAAACCACCAATTACTCCCTCTGTTCCTCTCCTAATACTTTCAATCAAGATCCTCCCATAAGCCTTCCCAACTACACTCAACAAGCTGATCCCTCTGAAACTACTACACTCACACTTGTCCCCCTTTCCCTTGTAAAGCAGAACTATACAGGCACTCCTCCAGTCCTCTGGCACTCTACCCTCTCTTAAAAAAACATTAAATAACCTCACCAGCCAATCCACCATAACTACCTCCTTTTTCAGACATTCTGCATGGCATCCATCCAACCCAGGCGCCTTACTTGCTCACATCATCTTAACAGCTGCTTTCACTTCATCTTTCCCTATTTCTCCTCTATTTTCCTTACTCATCACTCTCATTTTCTTAGCGCTTTCCACTGCAACTACCTTTCCCTCCCTATCCTCCTTCACATTTAGCAACTCCCTAAAATACTCTGCCCACCTTCCTGTAGATCTATGCATAAATGACTTGAAGAATTAAAATTTTTCTGTAATCAAACCGTAAGGATATATATAACCAAAGGTTATTAGATTTGAAAAAGGTACCGTATTCGTTTGGATACTTACGTTGGGTTTCTCCAGAACCGTTGGTCTCTACTTTGGGAACTTCTTCACTTATTTCCACCTCGAGGAAGCCATCCACATCCTCAAGCTCCTTTGAATCAAACATGGCAACGATGGTCTTATTACCTGCTGACCTTGGTGTCATCGTGAATTCAACCTTAGCCTCACCGCCAACAGGAATCTTCCTGCAGAAGGTAAAAGAAGAGAGGCATTATGCCTGAGCCATGTGAAAATGAACTGGGGAAGGAACTGCAGTAATGATGGGAGGATTTGTGGCATGAAAGATTAATGATGATGATGATGATGATTTGGTTTAACGTCACAAACTCCTCCCTATCGGGAGGCTAGGACAGTGCCCTTTACAGTGGACTTTGTACTGTGGAATTTAATGAACCATGCCCTTGGTTCAACTCGCCCCTAACAGGATTCAAATCACCATCATCTCGACCTCCATAGCAAGTAACGATGCCCTAACCCGCTCAGCCAGCGGGTTAGGGCAAAACGGATAACAGTCCAAAGTTTATTCACAGAGAGCTATGTAAGATCTATGTAACCAGTGATGCTAACTAACCACTGTGGGCTACAGGTTTCCAGTTAGTGAAGCTCAAGACAACATTTATTATTATTATCTCTTGTGGCTATGGAAATGGGCTGTATTTATACATCATTTCCAGCCTAATGACTAAGGAAAGCCTTGATGGTGTCATCAATTTTTTTTTCCTACCTCAATCAAGTTGTGCATTTGCATTTCCTATAATGTTTTCACTAAAAAAGATTAGTGGAAACACTGGAATAAACCATTTTTATGTGAAATTATCAAATGAAATCATGTCGAACTTACTCCTTCAGACGGATGAAGTTGAGTCTGCCAAAGCCAGCACCCTGGATGATGAAACGACCCTTGGTGATAGGCACAGGTAGGGGGTTGCTCAAAGAGGCTGTGAAGATCGTCTCACGGCCCTTCACCAGGTCTCCTTGTGGCTGATGAATGGAGAGAACCACGTTTAGAATAAGAAAATATGTTGATTCTCTCTCTCTCTCTCTCTCTCTCTTTTTATTTCTTTTTTTTTATCATGTTACCCTAGTGTTATAGTTTCAACCCTCATTCCCATGTGGGTGTAGATACCAAAATTTGTACTTATATTTACCCAATTATGATATACAGGAAAGGAGTTATTTGTGAGATTTGATTCCATCTCTTTTTCTCCATCATACCTAGCTTTAAAACTGCACATGGATTAAACATATACAGTATATACACTGAACCACACACACATGTGCTCATCCATGCTCACTAGTCCTCTCACCTGTAGCTTGATGTCAGGCTTTCGCACTCTGAAGTCATCCTGGGCAAAGTACTCAAAGTCAGTCTCATGGACTTTGCCTAGACAAGCTAGGTTGAAGGCACACTGGTCAGCCAGTTTGCAGGCATACTCGTCGTAGCTGAGTGCCATGGTCATGGTGTCCTCTGCAGGTGATAGAACCAGAGGAGGCATTAAACACTGTATCTTGAAAGGTACAATTTGGGGCATTTAAAGGAAAATGCATGGGTCTCCCTTATAAGGGGAGAGGAAATTGTTGGGTAAATATATATAGATATATATACATACATATACACACACACACACACATATATATAATATATATATATATATAGATATATATATATATATATATATATGTATATATATATATATATATATATATGTTCTCTGACTGATCACCCGTTCAGCTATACTGTCCTTCTTTCATACTATTATATACTCACTGGAATAGGCTTTGAGCATGATCTGTTTGGTCTCCTTCTTGACGCTGTTTTGGACGGCACCAGTATAGAGCATCGTGTCCGCTCTGAGCGTGACAGTAACTTCATGGTCCCGGTCACTCTTGTTCTCCAAAGTCACCGACACACTAGAAAATAAAATAGAAAGTAATGAAACCTCAATATCAGTTGCCGACTGATTTCTTTCGGTTAAACTAAGGGTTCTGTAGGAGAGAGGCCAAACACAGGGTATGGGATCCAATATATTTGACGTTTTGCCCAGCAGGGCTTCTTCAGAAATAACACAGTTGAGAAACATTTTATTCCTTATACTGTGTTATTTCTGAAGAAGCCCTGCTGGGCAAAATGTTAGAATATATTGGATCCCATACTCTGCATTTGGCCTCTCTCCTACATTGCTGTTGCAGTTGTTGCTGCTTGTACTCATTAAACTAAGGGTATCGAGTGTGATTAAACGGGTTGGTTTTCATGACCCTATATGTTCTATTTATACACCAAGGGTTTTTTCCCCCTTACCAGGGAGGTAGCCAAGTCAAAAGGCATACACCCACTTCCACCTGTTCCACTTCCATCCACCACCCTTTCCTCCCTCTCATCTTAGCTCCTCATGGATGATGGGTCATCCCTCCATCCTGCCCACTGCCTTGGGTCAGAAGCAATGCAGCAAGACACAGCACATCCATTTCTGTTTTCATGACCCAGGAACTGATTAATCCATGAGGTGTTTGGAATAAATTATTTTCAGAACCTTGTTTACATTCAAGAACTCCAGCAGCTTACCGGCGGAACAAAACTATATCGATAAAAACAGGTTGGGATTTTACTCCGTGAGGTGTCAGTCCACTTAGATCCTGAAGAATAAAAATCTACCAAAAGAATCCCCTTACAAATACTGAAACAAGCCTCGAGTTCCAAGTCTCCTGACAATGCCTCTTGAGCCACGCCACAAAAATTCTGATATCCCTAAAAAGGCCCAATAGCAATATTCCCCTTGTATAAAACAATTATCTTTTTTATTTTCCTACAGATTTCTCTTCCTCTCCCATACACATCGATCCCGCGCGAGCGGGTGGTCGTTTTATGGTAGTCCAGTGGTTCACAACCGGTGTGCCGCAGCACCAATGAGTGCCGTGAGATCAACTGAAGGTGTCGCCAAAATACAGGGCAAAAATAATTTTCGTATTACCAACTCTCCCATCCATTTTTGTTCATTAAAGCAGCATCAGTGTAAAGATGAGTGTTTTCATATTATCCAGGGACAAAAATTTGTTACACTGATGTTGAATCAACAAAATACTGACAAACTAGAATTTAGATCTAACAAGGGTACCGAGGACTTCTGAAAGGCTTGGCAAGTGTGCCTCAAGCCGGAAAAGGTTGGGAACCACTGTGGTAGTCCATAGAGCTGGCTGGCGAGGTAAAAAGCTTCCCACGGTGACAGTAGTCGATGATGCGGGCCTCTAAACTGTGGCAAGGTTTTGCTCTTCTCATAGAAAACGACTTCCCTGCATCGCCACAGCAGGTCACCCTACATCAGCAAGCGTCATAAATCGTTTCCTCTTTATATGCATATAATTATGTAAGAGGGAGCAACGGCCGCTCACTCTTCCATCGGCTTGTAAAATTTTACGGTAGGCGTTATTTCCGAAGTAGTTAAATAGTGAATATTGGTTGGGCATAAACGTCTGGTAAGAATGATACGAGGTTATTAGAACTGTTGTCCCGCGCAAGGAGCCAATTAAAGTCTCGGTTAGGATAATTGGAATGTTTTCATTGGTCGCACCGTATATTTACTTTTAACGCTCGCTAGATACCGTTTTCTCCAATGGATATTCATTTAATAAAAATAGTAAATTATCCTGCGGTCAAAAGTAGTGATTTTTGTTATATATAGAAAACGGGTGATTAAAAAGTAGAAAAATAAATAAATAGATAAATAAAAACAGAGCAAAAAATACCCTCCATAGCGTCAGGTAATCATTGCTTACTCCGTTTTCAACAAGTAAACATAAAATCTGTGTCGTCGTGATTTAAAGAGAAACTTGATCTTGCGAGATACAAAAACGGTGACCACGAGCATAGCTCCCCTCCCCGTATAATACAACTAGGTAAATACACACACACACTCACATACATACACACACGCACGCATACACACATACAAAAGTTGGAACAAGTTAGATGAGAAAGTGGTGTGTGTAAAAACAATACATGAATTTAAAAACAGTTTAGATAAAATGAGATATGAAGACGGGACAACACGAGCATAGCTCCCCTTCCCGTAAAATACAACTAGGTAAATACACAAACATACACATACGAGTATACAAGCAACAAGCACAGAAACGGTACCCCAATGAGCCTAACCTCTTTACTACAGTTAGGTCCGCAAGTTACACATGCGTAACAAACATCTTCGTGTATATATATATATATATATATATATATATATATATATATATATATATATATATATATATATATATATATATATATATATATATATATACGATGATGTTGGTGTCAAGTTGTTTGTATGGACCATTTAGGATGACTTGTGCATTTGTATGTTTATATTTTGTATTGATTAAAGTTATTTGTATTTATTTAATGTATTGTAATTATTGAATAAATGCATCACATGTTTATTCCATTGGGATCTTGTA
Source organism: Oratosquilla oratoria (assembly GCF_046742065.1). Classification (NCBI taxonomy): domain Eukaryota; kingdom Metazoa; phylum Arthropoda; class Malacostraca; order Stomatopoda; family Squillidae; genus Oratosquilla; species Oratosquilla oratoria. The sequence continues at coordinate 22,673,369 of NC_134782.1, forward strand.
TACTGTATTTGTAATGGTCCCAGAATCTTCAATAGCCTACCAAAACATATAAGAGATAAAAAAAAAAATGCCCAGCCACAAACTTTAAACAACACCTAGATAAATATCTGAAGTCACTGGCAGACAAGCCTCCCGTACCTGGATACACGGCTCATTGCAGGGCAGCCTCAAATTCCATTCCAGACCAAATCGACCTACTAAAAGAAGATTCCCGAACTGGAAGTAGCAGTGGACCACCACAGCTATGAGGAAGACCCTCTGAATTATACTAAGTAAACTAAGTAAACAATTTCTGCGCGTATCGCTATGCGTTTGTTCACGTGGACATTACAACGGAGGTGACGCTCATTACACCAACATTCTCGTCGGTGATTTCGAGGTGTGAGGCGGGCTGTGTTTGAGGGACTAGCGACCGAGGTGAAAATGTGAGGACTTAGGTCCCTGCCCGGGTGATGGTTTGGTTTTCACACTAAAAGGCTTGGAGCACTAATGTGAGTAATGATTTCTAAATTTTATGTTAGATGTGATAGGAGCGTTGTATTACGGTTAACAGATTGTTTACGTAAAATAATACTGATTTCAATATATTGCTTGTATAGAATATGATTTAATGAATACTTACAATAGCTTAAGTTGTGAAATTTATAATCGTGTAATTAGCCATAGAGGAATGTTGGACTTCTTATTTGTTACTAATGTCAGTATAATTCACGCTATTGTAATTGTCATTGTAGTTACGATTATTCAAAACATTTATTGATGGTTATTTAGAGGATTATGCTCATTTAATTTCAATGTAAATTGTACAAGTGTTTTTTGTTTGATGGTTTCAATACTTTTCACGTTATGTATAATGTGGATTTATGTAAGGATATTTGTAATATACTCGCAGGTTGAAATACATGATTACGACAGTCCACGGAGTTTTAGTGTGAAACAACACACACACACACACACACACACGCACGCACGCACGCACGCGCACGCACGCACACACATGTGACGTACTTGAAAGGTTGGCCAATGACAATGTCGTCCAAGAGTTGGAAGTCGAACTCGACTTCGGTGAACTCTTCGTTGAGGTAGTACCGCGA
>NC_134782.1:22676962-22684462 GCF_046742065.1 Oratosquilla oratoria
TCGGGTGGACAACAAAGATGCCGGTTACTTAAGGCTACAGAGGTTGAGAATTAATAAGTTAGTGAGATTGCTTAGTGTATTTTCTTACTTCTACCGTGGATAACTCCCTACCCCACCCCATCAATGAAGAAGCTAGGAGAAAACCCTAATGTAGTTGGTGTCTCATTTTCTGCCCCACACAGACATGGTAGTGAGTGCATGCAACAGGAATGTGTTGGACTGGTTTTGTTTGAGTGTGTTGTATGAATGAACATCAGGTGAACCTTACTGCCAACATCTATTTTCGAGTGCGGGTTCGAACTTGGGGTCCTCGAGAGTGAGGCGAGCGCGTCACCGCTCCACTTACCGTCGCTCTCCTCCTGCGGGGTGGCGTCGATGGCCTGCCACCCGTTGTACTCCTCGCTGAGATCAGGCCGGGTCATCCAGACGTCGTTCCAGACGTGGAAGTTCCAGATGGAGTCGCTGTTGAGCCTCTCGATGACCTCGCCTTCGTCGTCGAAGAAGTAGTCGATGGTCAGCGAGTTGTGTGTGTCGTGGGCTGACGAGAAGTTGGTCACGGAGCGACACGGGATGCCAAGGGCGCGGCAGACCTGCAGACGAAGGAGGAACTCAAGAGTCCAAGTCGTGGAAATGTTTATAAACACGAATATCTTATGAAGGACAAAACAGAAAAAAATCATCTTTATTCACGAACCGATGTCACGACGCCTGAGAAGACCCAACACTGTCCGTACTTGACAGGTTTTTTGGTCTTGAAGAACTCTTGAAGGATGAGCTGCGATCCACCCCACTGCGTGGGCGACACGCCTCCCTCGAAGTCGCCGGACCAGTTGCCCACCAGGACGCCGTTATCATCCGGTGAATTTACCTGCACGTTAAAAAAAAATAGTGATCAATTTCGTCAGAAACATGAGCACAGCCATTAACATGAACGCAAACCTAATCATAAAGATGAACATATATGTGAATATGAACACATACACAAACATAAAGATGAAAACATAAAGAAAAGCGCGCTTCCCTTTTGAGGGACGCTGGCTGGTAATAATTTCAATTTCAAACTTATGTAGCGATACTTCGAAACCTTGACCTTGACTATAGGTATCAAACATTCTAAAGAGGACCTACCCCAGCAGATACCGCTCGAGCCACCTTCACAGGATCCGCTCGATTCGAGGCCGAGGTTCGGCAGACGGTGCCGAGGATGTAGAGCACACACTCGAGCACGTCGTCCTCAAACTGGCCGTAGTTCCACACGCAAGGACGACGTCGGTTGTGAGTCCCCCTCCAAATGAGACCAGTGTCGCTGAGGACGTACTCTTTCTTCTCGTCCTCACCCTCCAAGTAGACCTGGTCCTCTGTCAAGGGTGGAAGTGAATGTATTAGTATGTAGTAAACGAGGACACCCTGTACATTTTAGTTTACACTAGTACTGGTACGAACGCAAACGCTCGTGTGGGATTCTCTATGTAAATTTATTAGTGTGCCTGGCGCGCGCGCACACACACACACACACACACACACACACACACACACACACACACACACACACACACACACACACACACACACACACACACACAAGATATTAGCTCTCATCCGGGAGGATAATAGCTGTCGATCACGAGTCCAATACATGCCTTAAGACTATGGCAAATCTCTCTATCAGTCTTTACTTATTTCTATATGTTCATCTATTTGTCTTTCAATCTATCTATTTATCACGACCAATAGAGTGAGGCGCGGGCTACCCACCTTTGCACCAGGGGTTGAAGAGTAGGAAGAAGGTGCTGCTGCAGGGGAAACTGAAGCTCTCGTCGCCGCTGGTCACGTCGGCGTCGAATCGCCACTCGCCGACCACTGCTGACGGCGATGTGGTGATCTGTGTGTGGTCGGAAGGGAGGCGTGAGAGGCGTCAGAATGGCGCGAGATGGCGAGGTTCCCCTTCAGAGCATTTTAACGATTTTGGCCCTTCATACTGGCTGATACCAAGCGGTTTTAATCAGATAAAGGAAACCCTACCCTTCCCATAGCGGAAGTGATAACCGTAGCCAGCATAAAGAAGGTAAAATCGCCCAATACTGAAGAGGATCATCGAGATAGGGTACAATCAATTTCCTACCGAGGGCGTGTCACGGAGATGAATGAATAAATGAATTAAATAACCTGGTGACAGCCAGAATAAGTAAAGAAATTGACATCTGGTACGATTGGGGTTAACAACTTTCACAGAAAGAAGAGAGAGGGGTGACATCTTCACATCGTTCTCACTTATCAAAGATATTGAGTTTGTAAACTATATCCGAAGAAACGCGAATATAATAATTTCGGGAAAAAGGAACATGGATGTAAAAAAATTCGCGTTTCCCCCAAGTACTTATCGATCTGCTAGAAAAAGAAAATGGAGGTTAAAGAAGAAAGAGAAGAAAGGAGGAAGAGGACGAGAAGGGTGAGGAGGAGAAGAAAAGGAAAAGAAATAAGGAAAATAAAGAAAAGAAGAAAGGGGAAAGCAAAAATAAGGAAAAGGAAAGAAAGGAAAAGAGGGGAAGGAAAATGAGAGAAGGAAAACAAGAAAGAGAAGAAGAAAAAGAAAACAAAGAACTAACTAAAAGAAAAGAAAAAAGATAAATCTATAATATTTTTCTTTGACGTTTCCAATGGACCCACTTGGCTTTTGTCGCCTCCCTTGTTAACTCACCTCAATGGTGACGCTTGTTTCTGTGGTGTCAGTGACGACGGCTGACCATCCATTGGGCGTCTCTGCGCCCACGCCCACGCCCACCATAGTCCCGTTTCCGAAGTTGGTCTTCTTGGAGTCTGAGTGGGTGACGAGGGGAGAAAGAGAGAGAGATCACGAAGATGGCCGAGGGAGTGAGATGTTCCGTTTTCTATGTTTTGTTTGGCATGAGAAAAGTTATACTCGCTTTGTGGCAACATTTCCACTGGGCCTGAATTGGTATCGCATCAGTTACAAGAAGAAATCAGTTGTATTGCCCAGATTACGAAAAAGGAAGATGGGGAAAAAATAGTCACACGTTGTTTCCAAAAGTCTCTAAAGGCCTCTATACACTGTCAGTCATGATTGCACAGTCATCGAGATTGTGCAAACAGTGTTTGGGCCACACACTATCAGTAAGATTGAGCAATCATTACTTACCTCTTGGAGTTTGTGGAGTGAAGATGAGTAAAGCGGCTGCATGCATAGCCATTCTTGGCTACAAAGGAAAGACTGAGCTGTTGGCGCAATCATCGCCACTAACTATCACTCATGATGGTGTAACTACTATGCTTGAGCTTACAAAATCAAAAACGTGTTGGAAATGCCTCAATCATCTGCGGAAACACTCAATCACACCCACTCGCACAGGATAAGCTGGTGCAATCATGAATACTGTGCAATCATGACTGACAGTGTGTAGGGCCCTTAATACTCACCAACAACAGTGAACACGAGAGATATTTTGTGTTTCTCGCTGTCATATCGGTGGTTGGTGTCGAGGGTGATTTTGAAAGGCGCGCCACGGCGCACCACGAGCTTGGCGTTCTCTTCTCTCGTCATCAGAGTGTATTCGGAGGTGTGGTGACTTTTCCCGTTGTCGTTCAGCTGGAAGTCGAATCCCTTGATGGCCAGGAACTCTGCAGAGAACGGGGAAGTCAAAATGGAGGTCGCATACATGAAGAAGAGTTCAATTGCTTCATTGGCAGAGATAAATGCGCCATTTTGAAAAAAATATACTAATTTTTATGAAGTCTGTGTAGTGCTTATTCAAAATATAGACACGTAGGGTGTATTATTTCTATGATTTGGACATATTTCACTCCAAAAATCCTTAATTGATAAAAGATGAACAAATTAATAAAATTGAAAAAAATGGCGCATTCTCCCTTGTTACGATACATTAACGATTGGAAGTGTTTTAGACTGTCACAATGATGTCGAAAGAAGAGAGATAGAAGGAGGGGGGTGAGAGCAAAAGACTGAAAACTGGTAGTGAAAGGAGCCTAGCTTAATCGACATAGTTTAACCCTTTTGTTCACAGGTTACTTTAAAAAAAATCCCAAGAAGAAATTAAATGAGCCAAAATTGCTACCCAAGAAAGTAAAAAACTAATGTGAAAGAATCTAACCACTCCATATATAGACAGCATAAATAGAAAATAATAACTGGCATGAGAAAAAAAATGTCGAGAATTTATACAACTTCTGTTATTCACGTAGGAAAAAAAAGAACACTGACAGCAGATGGGAATTCAAATCCTTGGTTAATACAGTTGAATTTCGTCCAATTTAGGAATACAATATAAGGGAGGAAGACCATCTGCATTCTGTGAGGAAGAAGTAGATCAACCTCATTTTAGGCCAATTGGTGCCCCGCTGTTTTCTTCGTCCACCTGCATATTCGTGTACACATGCATTCACACAGGCACGAATACATATATACATACATACATACATACATACATACATACATACATAGTACATACATACATACCAACATGTATTGCGGCGCCATAAACAAAAGATCAATCAATCAATCAAGATGAGCATACATTTATACATGCATACATATCTACGTTCCCTGAAATACCTACTACGTGCATATATATAAACATACATACGAGCATAAATACATACATGGATACATATATATACCGTACATACTGACGAAAAGACACACACACACACACACACACACACACACACACACACACACACACACACACACACACACACACACACACACACACACACACACACACACACACACACACACACACTCCGAGATGCCCCGAAGAACCTAAGATGAAAGATAAAGTCCTAATCTGATCCCCAAAAATGTGATCGAATTCTTCGACATTCACCACACTATGAAGCTTAATTGCACAAAATCTGTACAAATGATCACCAGGTGTGTGTATATCTTGGAACTGCTTACGGGCTTTTGTTAACGTCTGTAGACATCTAGCTCCAACTGGTCTAGAGCCGAGTCAGGTGCCCTGTTTGAGGCTAAGGAATGCATGTCTACCTCATCTACCATTCTGTGCCCGTAGCCTCTCTGCTTGACAAGGTACACGAAGTTTCAGTATAAACATGCAAAGTTTTTCTACGTGTTCGGGGTCGGGGCTAACGACTGACGTCATGTCGCCTTGTTCGAGTCATTCGAAATCGCTGACGGTTTGATGGGTGGTGACGTCATGTCGACGACGATATAATTTTTAGAAAACAACTGACCAGACTTTGTGTATTTAGTCCATTTCCGTTCAGGTTCAGGTGCAGCGGACGAGCAGCTGCGGTTGTAGTCGTGATGCTATCTCCTACCCTCCTTCCCCCCCCTCCTTCACCCTCCCTCGTTGGCAATCGCTTGTTTCTCAGTCTCCCTCAGATTCATGATCACTTGCGCCCACATCACGTTGTCGTCGCATCACTATCATCATCGTTATCATCCATTATCATCATCGTCATTATCATCATCCTAATCGTCGTCGTCGTTGTCATCATCATCATTATCGGCGTCGTCATTGTCGTTGTCATCATCATTATCATTGTTTTCGTTATCATCATTATCATCGTTGCCGTTGTTATCATCATCATCATCATCGTCATCATCATCATCATCATCATCATCATCATCATCATCATCATCATCATCATCATCATCATCATCATCATCATCATCATCATCATCATCATCATCATCATCATCATCATCATCATTATCATCATCATCATCATCATCATCATCATCACGTCATTGCTATCACAGTCACATCACTATTCCACTGTCAACGTTATCCACATCGTCATAATAATCACCGTCATCATCACCAACACTATCGTCACCATTGCACTGACTGTAAACTCGATCTCCTCCCCCCCCCGTTCCTCCCCCTCCCTCGCTAGATCTTACACGTCTCTCTTGTCCCTCCCCCCACTTCCCCCCTTCCCCCTCCCCCTCTTCTCCTCCTTCCCCTAAGTGCTCCGGGTCTACCAACATCTGGACACATCTGCCAACCTCCCCCCACCCCCTCTTTCTCCTTTCCCCTTTCTTCCTGCTCCTCCTTCTCCACCTCCTCTTCCTCATCTCCCTCCTTAATTTTCTTATCCTCATCTCCCTCCTCCTCCTCCTCCTCCTCCTCCTCCTCTGTATCATTAGCATCCTCCTCCCTGCCCCCTCTTCGCTCCTCTTCTACTCTTCCTCCTCCACTTACCTCTCCTCTACCCCTTCCTTCGCTTCCTTCTATTTTCTCATAAGTCCTCCTTGCAGCCCTAGAACAGATTCTCTCTCTCTCTCTCTCTCTCTCTCTCTCTCTCTCTCTCTCTCTCTCTCTCTCTCTCTCTCTCTCTCTCTCTCTCTCTCTCTCTCTCTCTCTCTCTCTCTCTCTCTCTCTCTCTCTCTGTCTCTCTGTGTGTGTGTGTGTGTGTGTGTGTGTGTGTGTGTGTGTGTGTGTGTGTGTGTGTGTGTGTGTGTGTGTGTGTGTGTGTGTGTGTGTGTGTGTGTGTGTGTCTGCTCTCTTTCTCTTTCTGTAAGATTCTCTTTCGGGACACGTGCACAGTGTATTCTGTGCGTGTGGACGAATGTGTGGGCGGGAATGTCCGGCTTTATTTACTTATTTATTTCTATCTCTCTTATTACGGGTGTCGCGTCGCAACCTTTTATTTGAGAAGTACTCGTGTCACGCCATCATATTTTAGTCCTTGCTAGTTTGGCTTTCGTTTCTTTGGTATTCCAACCTGACTCGAACGTGCTTACGACTGAATGATTCTTAATCTTAACTGTGGATAGTCGGACACCAAGAACTAAGCAAGAGCAGTTCAGTAGACTTCACAAAGAAAATAAATCTATGTCGTAAGAAGTTGCAACTGTAAGGAGTTGATCATGTTCAAGCTGCAGGTCTGGCCGGTAGCCTTATGACGTCATGTCGTTTGTTACCTGTTCTCGTTCATAATGAAAACTTTTATTATAACTGCCTGAAATGTTTCATCATTTCTTTGCATGCCCTTTTAGTCTGTTCTGGGGTCGTCGTTCTGAATCCTTCATAAAAAAAAACTTTGCATTTTCCTCTCCAATCGCTCACTTTCCAATCTTACTCGTATCATTCTCACTCACAAGGTAGACGCAAGTTACTGACACAACACGTAAACAAGTGGGAATTTTTCGGAAGACGTCTTCGTGTCGTACACTATTGCGTTACCGCAAAGGTGTGGGCAAAGTGTTTGGGCAAAGTGTCTCTTCGAATCTTAGGTCAAGTGGGCCTTCTCGAGGTCCACCTTGAAGTGGGCTGACCTCGATTAATCACTCAACAATTTATAGTTGCGGATATATGCATATCAACCACCTTGGTGTGTATATTATGCGAAATATAGTTTGCGTGAATATACCAATGGATTTATTGTCACTTGTAGGTGAGGGTGGCCGTACCATACACATGTATAGAGTATATTCGTGACTGACAGCAAATGAAGGCACACTATATGCTGACTCGTAGCACAGTTGACACA
>NC_134782.1:22689462-22694462 GCF_046742065.1 Oratosquilla oratoria
ACACATTCTCTCTCTCTCTCTCTCTCTTTCTCTCTCTCTCTCTCTCTCTCTCTCTCTCTTTCTCTCTCTCTCTCTCTCTCTCTCTCTCTCTCTCTCTCTCTCTCTCTCTCTCTCTCTCTCTCTCTCTCTCTCTCTCTCTCTCTCTCTTGATAAACCTGATATAAGAAAATCAATCTTTCAAGTAGTTTCATACGAATTCCCGTTCTCTTTTCGTATCTACATCCTCAACCATATTGCAAGAATTAGAAAAAAAAATAATGGAATAAAATTGAATCAAACAGTCGCATCCTGGTAGCGTCCATGAACATTCTGAAACTGGACTTCAAGTTTGGTTTTTGTATTTCGTGCCAAACCAAGGAAATCCGTATCCTTGTGTGTGTGTGCGTGTGATTCACCATGGTCTGTGGATCACGTGTTGGACTCGTGATCGACAGCTATTAATCTCCCGGATGAGAGCTCAGAGCTCATATATGACCGATCTATGGGTGATGCTGTGACCTTACACACACACACACACACACACACACACACACACACACACACACACACACACACACACACACACACACACACACACACACACACACACACACACACACACACACAGCTTCCCTCCCATGAGAGTTGGAGTAACGACTCGTAGGGCAGCGATACTGATGTTATTTCAGCCCTGGGCGGGATTCAAACCCGGACTGCTGTAGCAGAGGTTGCGAACGCTACTACTGCATCGTCGAGTCGTGTGTAGTGTGTGTGTGCGTGTGATTTACCACAATCTTGGTTCACGTGTTGGACTTGTGATCGACAGCTATTACCCTCCCGGATGAAAGCTTAGACGTCATATATGGTCAGATCAGTGGGTAATGTTGTGTCCATGTATACACATACAAACCCAATTCCTAGTGTGTAAATGTTAGTATGAATGAGTATGTGTGTATATAAGGGTTTGTGTATATGTATTTTTGTGTGTGTAGGTGTGTGTGTTTGTGTGCACTCATTTGAGTTCATGTTCCCTAAACATTCATTTTCTTCTTCGTAAATAACAATACCCCATTTTATTAGCATGTCCAGAAGTAAAATAAAAATAACATGTCTTCTTAATTCTTCTAGTCCCGCGTTCCTCCTCTGACTCACAAAACTCCTTCATCCTCTTTCTCTTCATTCCCGTTATTCTTTGGGACACGCACAAACTCCTGGGTCCAAATCTACGCAGAGTCCAACACCCCTCACCCCGCCCCAGGCCCCCCCCCATCTCCCTCAGAGTGTTACAAGGGGGTACAGTGGGAATGAGTTACAAAAGGAACGGGTTATAAGGGCAAAGCTTGCCGACAAAAAGACTTTCTTCGGCTCCTAGTCTTGATGGACGATCCTGAGTAACAACCTTATTTTCTTTAAGTGGGGAATGTGGTCCAGAAAATGGACTTTAGACCACGGCAACATACTAGAGGGACAAATTTATCGTAGAAAGGCTACGATTCTTCTCCTTGTCTCCCTTCCCTTCCCTTCCCTTCCCTTCCCTTGCTCCACATCCCCCTCCCCGTGCCCTGACCATCCACCTCCTTTTGGGCTCCCCCACAAGCGGGGGCAACCCTCTTCTGTCCTCCCAACCCGTAAGTAATCCAATGGAACCTGTCTACGACCGAAGATTCTTTCTCAGTTCTTCCCCATCTTCTCCTCTCTTCTTCTCCTCTCTTTCTTCCTCTTCCTCTTCTTCTTCTTCTTCTTCTTCTTCTTCCTCTTCCTCTTCCTCCTCCTCTTCTTCTTCTTCTTCTTCCAATATTTACTCTTTTTTTTTCTCTAACTACCGTTCCCCATTCTCTCTCTTTCACTCTCTTCGCATTTCACCTCCCAACCCTTCCCCTCAAGTACCTCCTTCACCTAAATCTTCAACGTTGCCCTTGAGTGGTCCACAGTTCGAGTTGTAGCTTTATTCTGGTTACCTACAGACGATTCTGTTCAGATAAGGACCCCCCCATCCACACCCATCCCCTCCCAAAGAAAATGGTGATCCTGCCTCAATTCACACTGTCGGCACGACGACCAATGTATGTCTTTATTCTGGTTCGACACCAAGCGATTTGATTCAGCCGAGGGTTAGCCTTCCTTTCTCCCCTTTTTTCCCCTCTCCCTGCCATTTTCGTCGTACTTCAAGCGATTGTTCTCAACCAAGGGGAAAACCTATTCCCCCCTTCCCTCTTTCCCCCTCATTTCCCCCTTCTTCAGCCATGCTCGACCTCTCTCTTCCCTTTCTCCCCTCTTCTCGGTTATCTCCCCTTTCTTCAAGAACCCGGCCCTCAAAAAATACCACTTTTCCTTCTTCGCCTCATCGACTGGCCTTCCCTCCCTCCCTCCCTCCCTCTGTCCCTCCCTCCCATCCCTAACCCCTTTCCTGTGTGGCCTAATCCTCCTCCTCGTCCTCCTCCTCCTCCTCCTCCTCCTCCTCCTCCTCCTCCTCCTCCTCTCCTTTCTCAAGATCCTTGTCGTTGAGTTCCCCCCCACCACCACCAATCACCCCCTCATTGCCAAACATTCATGGAGGGGATAAATAACGTCTTACAAACACATTATTTATCCCCCCCAAGAATGTAAGGTTTGTCTCCTTCCCCCCTTCCCTCCTTCCTCCCATCCCCACCCCCCTCTGCTCAGTGATCCTTCCTCCATACATTGCAACCACAGTTTTTCTGAGTTTAGGCTACCTCAAGTACCAACTCGAACTACGCTGCCACTTTCCTCCACTCGCCCTCGACACTTCCTTCAGACTCCTTCCCCGTGACTCTTCTATGAAGACATCGAAAGACCCAAGAGCCGTCAGGCGTCAGAGTCATAGCCAAACTGGCACCCGTCACATGATCAAACATGACACTGCAGTCACCATTCGATAAAGAAAAAGACATTTAACTTCTCCTGGACAGCCATGGTCACTCTTAAACGCTAAAGATTTTATTATTCACCAAACGACTTAATTCAGTTTAGAAGAATCTCAGGGACAGACTCGAGTTGTGTGCATCTTCTCACCCTTCCCGTTTCACCCCTCCCTGATCATGAATAAGCACCCTACACCCCTAACCGCCCCTCTCTCCCTCCCCCCAGCACCCCCTTCCTGCCACTCTGACCCTCCGGGCTCCGGGTCGATCCTTGGCTACAACAAAGTGCCTAAGGTTCCCACGTCTTTCTTCGGGGGTCCATTCACGTGTATAGAGTTGGGGGACCGGACCTACCCTCCCCCACCTTCTCACCCCCTCCCAACCCCGGTGCCATGGGCGCCCATCCCCACCCCCCACTTTTCTCTCTCTCTCTCTCTCTCTCTCTCTCTCTCTCTCTCTCTCTCTCTCTCTCTCTCTCTCTCTCTCTCTCTCTCTCTCTCTCACGCACACACACACACACACACACACACACACACACACACACACACACACACACACACACACACACACACACACACACACACACACACACACACACACACACACACACACACACACAAAACCACCTTTGGGCCCTACTTTCATTATTCATATGGTTTCTTTAAACTGAATAAAACCACCCTGCGTTAGCCAGAATAAATATACCAAAGTTGTCTGAGCAATTCAAGATTGTTACTAAGCTCTCATAAGCAGTAGGATTCCGTTAAGCAGAATAAAATCTCCTGGCGCCAACCAGAATAAAGTTGTCTCTCTCGACCAGCCCCTTCCTTACCGGGTGGCACTTTCCCTTAATTCCAAATGCCGCCAAGCGATTTTATTCATTCCTAAAGGGACACCACCCACGGTAGCCTGTCTGGATGAGCCCCTTCCTTACCGTGTGGCACTTTTTTGTATTTATGGGCTGCCGTCAAGCGATTTTATTCATCGCTGTGAGAACACCCTCTCTAGGGAGCGAAGGCGGTAATTGGGACACTAAAAGCACCACTCAAAAAAAAAAAAAAAAAAAAAAAAAAAAAAAAAAAATGGTGCCCAAGTGCCCGTATATGTACATAGAGGCTGCCCCTAGCCAAGCTCAATTCTGTCCTGCTACCCAGCGTTAAGCCCAATCCGAGGTTACGAGCCCCTCTCGGTCGAATTCCAGTCGTGAAAAGAACTAATTCACACTTGTTCGCTTTTCATAGCCCTTCCCCATGAGGCTCTGCTGTTAATGACAGCACCCATCACGAGAACGGGCGCGATGCTATCGTCCCAACAAGACAACATACCGTACTGTATATAATATATACACACGCGCGCTCACGTATTCATATATTTATTTCATTTGTAATTATATATATCTATACAATTACATCTATAATCATATCCATATTTACGTCTATATTAGCGTTCACATATACATACACACATATACAGTATATACACACATACACTCTCTCTCTCTCTCTCTCTCTCTCTCTCTCTCTCTCTCTCTCTTACTCTCTCTCTCTCTCTCTCACTCTCTCTCTCTCTCTCTCACACACGCACACACACACGCACACGCACACACACATATATATATGTGTGTATGTGTGTGTGTGTGTGTGTGTGTGTGTTCATGTATACATATCCTGCAACCCATGCTATCCCCATCGCCACCTGCATTAAGCAGTGTTGGACACCTGTTCCTCGAATCTGATGACCGTCTCTGACCGTGCCCCGGCGTACTTTGCCCTACCCTGGGCTTCTCTGTCTTATCGGCCAGCATCTCGTTCACGATTTCCAACGTTCCTGACCTTAAAGACGGGGGTGGAGGGCGAGGGTGGGGGTGGGGGCAATGGGGGAGGGGGGTGGCCACGCCCTGGGCTATAAAAAGAACGGATTTTAGGCTCTACGGTTTCAAGAATCGGGAAGAGGTAGGAGGAGGGAGTGGTTTGGGTTTTGTATACACAAACTCAGAGGCCCAACTCGTGCACACACACTAGACACATGTCTGAAGGATGTCAAGAAATGCAGTTTTCTTTACAGATGCATAGGTAATTTGGACATAAAAAGCGATATAGCTGAACCTGGGAAAGTACACGGATTCAGATATAATTATGA
>NC_134782.1:22701962-22709462 GCF_046742065.1 Oratosquilla oratoria
TCACATACCTACAATCAAATATATGGTGCACTTGAAATATGGCAGCTAGTTTTGAAATACGTTAACTTAATAATATTGCAACGACAGTAAATCTTTATTAGAAATATGGATGGCAGTATCGTCTAATCTTGATTTCGTACAGACTCGTCATATAACTTCACGGGAATTGACAACGATTTTGGATCCTAGTGGCTGTAAGAATCTATTAATGATGTCAATGTTTTGAAATCTCGCTGGGCGGGACAAATCACATTTAAGACAAACCCAGTTTCTGTATTAGTCATCGGTCCAAATGTGGAAACTTGTTGAGTTTCCTGTGCATTATCTTCTCATGACAAGGTTATGAATTAGCAAGAATCTGATTACGACGCAGTCCCACTACTGAACGGGAAAAATGCATACATAATTAGTTAATAGGAAGTGTGAAGTTGGCGCCAAAGCAGAGTACAAATTCCGAGCAATTTGATACAACTTATATTCACAGGCGACGGAGAGGTACGGTGCTCATCCATGAATGTGAAGAGCATACGTACACTCCCATGGAGGTATTAATATTTAATGTTTACATGCGCATATCCATAAATGAGACGTGTATAAGGTAGCAGACTTCTGGGAAGGGGCCTCAGCGTCTGTGAGCGTCGGTAGACCAAAAGCCCGCGCGTTTCAAGTGACTTTACGTCATGATGACGTGGGCGCCAGTCCTTTCGACATACAACACCACAAACTGTCCCATATTTGGTCTATCTGGGGCTGCCCACATAATTATCTGGTGTCCCGTGCTTACATCCGTTTCGGAAATGTAACAGTTTATAATACTGACAGACTTCGGGTAAAATTACACAAGAATACCAACAGATGGGGCTATGTAGGAAAGCATATTATAAATGTCGGTTTAGCTTCTGTGAATGAAGATACTGCGTTCACGAGTCGTCGTTTTGATAACCACTTATTTGCAATCGTAAATTTCTTACTGTAGCATTGGTTTACTATCATTTCCTACATTTATCTCATTCTTCTTCAATTTGTTTCCTTGAAGAGATTTATACATTGCCTTTATTTTTATCGTTTTAATTACAAATTTCATATCATCTCTGTTGTCACTCTAATAAGTAATACATTTCATTGTCAACTGTCGACCAGCTGTCACGACTGTCGTAGATGGCGGGGATCGTTTCTATATTCCTATCTACCCCCAGGAGATTTTATTCACTCGATGGATATTTCTCGCCGTTTAAGTGTAAATCATTATTGATATTAAATAATGCAGCTTCCACTTCTATTCTTTCATCCTCCATAGCTCTCCTTCCTTCACAATTGTGGCATATATTCTAGACTGCTTGTTTCGACCGTGTGGTGGATTCCGTTTTGTCACATTTCCATCCCTGTCGGCTATTTAAAAAATCGTCTGACGACATTTGCCTAAGCGAAATATCTGACGAATGTTACCGTCAACATTAACCTTGTGTATTATGTTAAACTTTCACTATCATCACTGCATCACTTTGCATTTAGCGCGCGCGCACACACACACACACACACACACACACACACACACACACACACACACACACACACACACACACACACACACACACACACACACACACACACACACACACACACACACACACACACACACACACACACACACACACACACACACACACACACACACACACACACACACACACACACACGACTCGATGGCACAGTGGTAGAGTTCCTGGCCGCCACTACGACGGTCCGGGTTCGAATCCCACCCAGGGCTGAAATAATTTCAGTATCGCTGCGCTGCGAGTCGTTACTCCAATTCTCGTGGGCGGGGAGTTGGGTGTGTGTGTGTGCGTGTATGGTCACAACATTACCCATAGATCGGTCATATATGAGCTCTGAGCTCTATTCCGGGAGGGAAATAGCTATCGATCACGAGTCCAACACGTGATCCAAGACTATGGTGAATCACACACACACAGTCGGGAATTACGAGGACGGTGCAACAGTTGATAATGCGCAATGTCATAGGACGTACATCCGGATCATCCTTCTCATCAACTTTCCTCCTCAATCCATCTGCTGCCTCAGGCCAAAGTTCACTCGGAGAGATTTTCTTTTGCTTGCCGAGGTTAGCGT
Source organism: Oratosquilla oratoria (assembly GCF_046742065.1). Taxonomy (NCBI): domain Eukaryota; kingdom Metazoa; phylum Arthropoda; class Malacostraca; order Stomatopoda; family Squillidae; genus Oratosquilla; species Oratosquilla oratoria. The sequence goes on from NC_134782.1 coordinate 22,704,093, forward strand.
CGGGGTTTGTAAACTCGCGAGTACATTGTTTTCTGTACGATGACTGTACATAGGGTACAGGTTGTCTATTGTCGGTATTGTTTCGGTGCTGTATTGTGACATGATCACAATAATCAATGGTACATTTCACCGTGTGTACAAAGATTTCAAGCTTGATGAAGATGACACTGTAGTGTCACCTTCCCACAGAGGTTAGTCAGGAGGTCCTGCATGGGATAAACTCGCAAGGACATCATTTGGCCGTTAGTCAGAATAAAGTAGATTGATGTTGGTCATAATAGTTTATCAAGACCCCATTTCCACAAAGACGTGCAATAGTAAAGTGGTTTCTCGTTTCGCCAAAAAGCACTTCGCCAAATTCCTGTACTTTGCTTTACGTACCGTTACGTTACGTTATGTTATATGTCATGTTATGTTAGACTAAAATTGTGATCGATTCACGAATAAATAAATAGTCAAGGCAAGCAACACAAGACAGGAAGTGATATTATTCAAATATTCCTTAACTGGCAACTATTTCGACGTCTCACGCTCGCTGCTGGGAAACCCGTGACGTCAAGGATGCATTCGTTTGAAAACGAAATTTATTTGATCATGAAATCGAATTTCATGCTGGATTTGCTCTACTTTGTTCAAGATCGTATATACAAGACACATTATGCAAAATGGGATTTGATGAGTGCATGAACAGTAAATATAGCAGATCTTTACTTCGTTTGAAAACATTTCGTTTAGAAAATTAATGTTGGAATAAAAGATAAATTTCTGAGGATATTGCATCAGTGTATGCATCAGCATGTTTATGTTCATAAATTCTACTGCAGAGTTGGTTCTGACAGTTGAATACGCTTCGGATCTGGGAAAATAAATACTCTTTAGACAGCCAGAATAAAGACATAAATGTCATTCTCTGCGACAAGGGGAGTAATATAGGATATTATCCCTTTTACTACAGAGGAAGTACTACCACATGGATGAATGAAATAGACCGGCGGCAGAGAGTAGAAAAGGGAACAGTACTGCCCGGTAAGGAAGGCGTTTGTATTTATGCTGAATGGTATCTTGACGTTTCAACTCGACAAAATGAGTCATTGGTTTTACGAAACCCATATCATATATATCATAGATTTTAAGTTATTATTGGTTCTATGAAATCTGCTCCAATAGGAAAGAGAACTTGTGGGCTGTTCATAGTGACTGAACACGTGCGTTCGTTGTTCACAGAAACTATAAACACATTGGCTCTAAATGTTCACAATTAACAGTGCTAACACTTGTGCATTTACTGTTCACAATGAACGTTGATACTTTATGAACTGACGAACATGGTAACGCAATTTGTATATTTCATTATGTTTATTTATAACTTAAAGATTCTGTCTACTCATCTATATATATATTTGATCTGTCAAACGCTGGGTTATTTTGGTAAGATGGCCTGAGGTGCTGTCACCATATTTGAGGGACTGTTGTATATATATATATATATATATATATATATATATATATATATATATATATATATATATATATATATATATATATATACTTGAAAAGCATACCATTGTATACATACATTATCACTCTATCTGTGCGACACTCGCATATTCTTCTACAAACTCCTAAAGTATTGGAACCTACCCAACTATTTCCCTGCACTCTGTCGTCAGGCGATTCCATTCGGCCCCGCTCCGCCCCGTGGCACACCCACGATATCGCGCATGGGGCCGAGTACGACAGAGTAGCCCCTGGACAACACCACTCTGAGTATTTATACCACGCGGTGCCAGTCTGCTGCCCCTCCCTGGCACCCATGGGCACCCCCCACCCTCCACCCCCACGCCGATGGCACCCTTCCCCCCTGTCTCCCCTCTCTTCCCTTCCCTCTCTTGTTTAGAAAGTTGTCTACCCCCCCCCCCTCAGTTTGCGACCCTTCCCCCAACTCCTCCTTTGTATGACGGCACAGTAACCCTGGCTGTCCGCAAAAAATAAATAGATAAATAAATAAAATGAAATGAAATAAAAAATAAAAAACAAATAAACAAATGAATAAAAGATAAGAAAATGATAAAAATGAATAAATAAATAAATAGATAGATAAATAAAACATAAATAAATGAATAGATAAATAAATAAGTAGATAAATAAAATGCTACCATGGTGAAAGGGGGTGAGGTGGGGTGCTACAGAGATGAATAAACTAGTCTGACAGGAGCCAGAATAAAACAGATCAATTGACACCCGGTACTGAATAGGTTCTAGACCGGTAGCATCTCCTTTGCTCCCGTGTGGATGACACAAAGGCGAATAGAATCGCCTAGCCTCATCCTTTGGCATCTAAGCTATACATATATATACTCGACTCTTGTCCTTCTTCTGGTTGGCGCCAGGCGATTTTATTCATCTGAGACCTCTGGCGCTAACCAGAACAAAATCAGTGAAGAAGGCCGTTGAAGTCGAAGATGTTTCGAGCAGTTCTTGAGCATCCAACATCGTTGTGTTATGGTAGACACTTTTATTTCAAGTCCTGTTGTTTTCTGAATTCCGGTTTTCTTGTTTATGGAACAGGAGAGAAACTGCATGTTCTAGCAGTAGGATGGTGACAGACACACACACACACACACACACACACACACACACACACACACACACACACACACACACACACACACACACACACACACACACACACACACACACACACACACACACACTATATATATATATTATATATATATATATATATATATATATATATATATATATATATATATATATGTATATATATACATATATATATATATATATATATCTGGGTACTCAGGTTAGGCCATTGCCCGTTTAGTTAGGCCCTTGGGAACCTCACCCGGACCTGTGCGAAAGCAGTGCTTGCCTTGTTCTTGCGGGGAGATATGTCATCGCATTTGTAAACATATGTATGTAGGCATGTGTATATATGTATATGTATATATATATGTATGTATATATATATATATATATGTACATATATATTTATATGTATGTATGTATGAATTTGTGTGCGTACCTTGTATACCACGCTGCATATACGGTATGTATGCATGTATGTGTATGCACCATATATACCTTATGTATGCATGTATATATATGTACCATATGTATGTATGTATGTGTGTGTATGCACCATATGTGCCTTATGTATGCATGTATATATGTGTACAATATGTATACATGTATGTGTGTATGTACAATATCTAGCTATGTATATATATACGTATATATGTGTAAGTATGCAAAAACATCTTTCTGTACAGGCTTTTCAACATAATCAGCCAACCCGCCATCACTGTTGTGTAACACTTTACCAACGATTGAGGAGTAATAAAGAGGGAAGGAATGTTTCCCCTTGAGGTATGACGAAGTTTTACGTTTGCCAACACTTGTATGCGCTAGGTCGATGGCCTGCATACCGCATAAGCACACCTGCATGTAGACACACATGGTTGTGTGTGATTCACCACGGTCTTGGATCACTTGTTGGGCCCGTGATTGACAGTTATTACCCTTCCGGATGAGAGCTCAAAGCTCGTATATGGCCCGATCTATGGGTAATGATGAGTCTGTGTGCTCTCTCTCTCGCGCGCGCTTATGTGTGTGTGTGTGTGTGTGTGTGTGTGTGTGTGTGTGTGTGTGTGTGTGTGTGTGTGTTATCGCCGGGCCGGTAGTGTGTGTGTGAAAAAATTTGTGTGTGTATATATATATATATATATATATATATATATATATATATATATATATATATATATACATATATTATATATATATTATATATATATATATATACATATGTATGCATATACGCATTGCATATACATATAAATGTATATAATACGTATTGACGGAAATGCAACCCACATTTTTTCGGGAACGCACTACCTGCCTGGCGGTAACGCGCCCAGCTCTGGACGTATATGTGCGTGTGTGTATGTGTGTGTGTGTGTGTGTGTGTGTGTGTGTGTGTGTGTGTGTGTGTGTGTGTGTGTGTGTGTACGTGTGTGCGCATGTGTAGGCGAGACTGTGTGCACTTTCGCGCATGCGCACAAGGTCACCTGCCTTCGCAAGAGAAATTTCAAGATTAAAAGAGCATAACGAACAGATTGCGGGGGGTGACGCTTGAATCACGTCAACTTCGGCGAGTTATGCCTTTGATGTGATTCGGAGGCAAAAATAATCTTACTCTGCACAAGATTCCCAAAGATTCCTCCAGAGTTTCTTTACGTAGGTAGGAATCGGCGTCGTGGCGACATGTCCCTTTCGTAGGTATGGCTAAGCGAAGGAGTCCGAAGAAAAGGAAAGATTTAGTAGTAAATCGCTTAATTTCTTCAGCTTGACACAACCGCAATAGAAAACGGACACAACAGACTGTTTCGAAAAGAAAAGAAAAGAAAAAAAGAAGAAGATAAATGAATGAATAAAATATGGTGTACCACACGTCGAAAAAACATTACAATAATCCTTTATGCCTGTCACCGGGGCATCGAAGGTCGATACTCATGAGATTTCTTGGTCGAGGTCCACACCTACTCCACCCCCATCCACCTATTCGTCGCTCCTCCCATCTTGACACCTTGTGGATGAAAGGTCATTTCTGGCTCACTCCACACTCCTCGGGTCAAAGACAGTGCAGTGAGACACAGCTCCTCCACAGAAGGACACGACAACAAGAGTTGGTCAACCCCCACCGATTCAATATATGTTAGAAACACCTGTGGCAAAGACTGCCACGCCAGCTTAGGACTGTTGAGCCACACTCTCAACAAGGACTGAACGGACCAACCAAATAAATAAATAAATAAATATATAAATAAGAAATAGATTAATAAATAGACAAATAAAAATGACGTTTCCATTGTGATGCGTGACAGACGGATGCCAACTAAGAAAAAAAAAAAAGAAAAAAGAAAATCTCGTCATGCTACCCTGCATAGGCCTGGCACCCTGGCACCTAACTGGGCACGGGCGCGCCGCGACCTTGGCAACAGAGCCACAAAGGAGCGGCAGCGGCGGGACCAGTGGCCAGAACCAGCTGTTGTTATATGTGTTCAGCTGTACCTTGGAGATCCACGGGTATATTCGTCCGCGCGGATTTGCGGGTAAAGTGCCACATCCGCGCGGATGTGCGGGTGAAGTGCCACATTGGCGCGGATGTGAGGGTCACCGAAGAAGAGCCACGTGCAGTAACCATTGTCCCTTTCCGTTGGCTGCCGGCAGGCGATTTTATTCACATCCGTGGCGCCTCCCCTCCCACTTTCTGGTGGGGAAGAGGTTACAGTCTAACTCGATGAAGACCTTATCCCACCAGGTGGCACTTTTCTTTGTATTCCCTCTGCC
>NC_134782.1:22719462-22729462 GCF_046742065.1 Oratosquilla oratoria
GGGAAAGTATATGCATCCATTGCCTTGGGATTAAAGGGAACAACAGGAGAGTGTCGTACACCACTAGATTATTGACATCGTACATCTGGCAGTGTGCATGGCATGATGCTGAGATGGTCGTCATTATCGTGAAATGTCTTAAGTGAATTTAAATATTTTTTTCTTTTTCTTGAAACTATTCCAATATTTTGATAAATACACTTTGGTAACCAGAAGAAAATTGTCTGCATTATTTTCCTCAAGACAATATGGGGTTTCGATTGATTGTGATCTTATTTTGTCCAGAGACCGTCGATAAGCTAATCAGAATAATAATAATAATAATAATATTTAATGATAAAAACGTTATGAGAGAAAGAACTTGTTCTTTGAGCACGCCAGGACGCGACTGCTCAGTTATAGCGGGGTGGGTGAGAAGATGGGCTGAGGGAATGCGCGGAACTGCGAAATAAAACCCACGAATAGGGCTGGTCTGATCCGATCTGCCCTGTGGGTCTGCTCACTACCTCAAGGTCGGGTGACCGACCCTGTCATACATGTATATACTGTATATGTGTGTGTGTGTGTGTGTGTGTGTATTCACCTTGGTCTTTGGATCACGTGTTGGACTCGTGATCGACAGCTATTTCCCTCCCGGAAGAGAGCTCAGAGCTCGTATGACCAATCTATGGGTAATGCTATGACCTTTCACACACACACAACACACACCCAACTCACCGCCCACGAGAGTCAGGGTAACGACCCGAAGTACAGCGATACCGAAATAATTTCGGCCCCGGGCAGGATTCGAACAGGGTTACCGCGAGCACCATCGTACTTCCCAGTCCAGCGCTCTACCAACTGCGCCTGTGTGCGGGTGTGTGCGTGTGTGTGCGTGCGGGCGTGGGCGTGTGTGTGCGTGTGCGTGTGTGTGTGTGTGTGTGTGTGTGTGTGTGTGTGTGTGTGTGCGCGTGCGCGCGCGTGTGTGTGCGTGTGCGCGTGCGCGCGCGCATGTGTGTGAATGTGCCCACTAGTTACAGTGGTGCAAGACGCATTCATGAAAGAAAAAGGAGGAGGAGGAGGCGAAGGGAGGGCGAAGAGGCACAGGAGGATAAGGATACAGAGGAATGAAGAGCAAACAAGAGCAACAACAACAAAAGACTGCAGGATTCAGGACCTGCTCCCAGCATGCCTGCTGCATAATGAAGCTGGGGGGGACGTGGGGGATGTACCCTTCCCCCCAAGGGAATCTGTTACCAATGAGACGGATTTGCGGTTGAAGGACATTCAATTGCTTCCTGTGCAGCAGCAGCAGCACCGGTTGAGGAAGACCTGGTGATCAACTGTGCCGAGCACAAAGAGAATTGAAGGAGTGGAAGGCATTGATCAAGAGGGTCTCTTGGTATGGGAGTGGAGAGCAACTAGAGGCCATAGAAAGAAATCGAAAAAAATAGAGGTTTGTAGGATATTAAGAAATGAAAGTTTCCATAGAGGTGCATCCCTTTGGTAAATAAGCTGAGCTGTATAACGTAATTCATCCAGCCAGAAGTCCTAAAAAATAATGATAGGAAGAAGAAGGAAAATGAAATAAGAAAACTGAAAAAATGAAATAAAATGAAAATGGGATCAAGCTGAGTTTAACCAACGAAACCCCACGTCCACAGTCTTATCTCTGTATATGACCATCAGGCAAAACACATCATAAACTTGTTTTGTTCCCATACTGTATGTGGATTCTTTATGAAACCATGTTGGGATCGGTATGCACAGGAGCGTGATGGACTGTAGTTTACCAGCGGTTCTATCCTTCTTTACAAAAGGGGTTGCTACGAGGGTGAATAACATCACCTGGCGGCAGCAGGAATAAAATATAAAGCACCACTCTGTACAGAAAGAGTTAAAGAAATTTCCAACAGTGGACCATTTGTTCCATGACACACACACACACACACACACACACACACACACACACACACACACACACACACACACACACACACACACACACACACACACACACACACACACACACACACACACACACACACACACACACACACACACACACACACACACACACGAGATACACGAGATACAATGGTAAGACGCGGCCATAAACTGGGCGGGTCGTGAGTTCGAGGCTGTCTGTATCACGAAGCGATTTTCGTTGAAGAACTGAGACCAGCACTCGTGGTGTACCGCGTTCACTATGAAGCCAATGTCCTTAGAGCCAATCCAGCACCTACCCTAGCTTGATCTGCCATGAACTACACATGCAGCGAGGATATTGGTTCCGGCCTCCCTGGTGAGTTGTAGCCAATGTCATCGCATTTCTGGGGAAAATGGAAAGCCAATCCCTTCCTCCCTCCCTCCCTACCTCCCCAACGGACAGTGTTGGCTGTTAGTGTCAGGATGACACATCTTTTATTGAGGAGATTATATTAGTAGTTGTGGAATATGGCACCGGATTTCCAGAATAATCGGACCGACATTTTATGTTCTTGATCCTCCACTTTAGTCATATTGCAGTTGTTTCTGTGCACTAAATATCAGAGCTGAACAGCCCCTAAATGCATTACGTGCTTGATCACGTGTATGGTACAATGGGAAACGTGTCATCTGTGTTGGCATGACACCGGGCACCCCTCGATGCCACGCGATCGCTGACGACAAAAGTGCCAACTGGCCCCCCTTAGTGCCAAGATGATCTCTCCTGGTTGCATTAAATCACGCGATGGCAGCCAGAACAAAGCACATAAAGACGTGACCAGGAGCATCAGGCGCATCTTATCAGCGGGCAACCCTGCAGCAAATCACGCTCGCTCATGCGCAAATTCAGGTGCGCAGGACGAAGGCGAGTTATGAAAAAGGGGTGATAATTTACTGAGTGAGGGAGGAATGAGGGAGATAAAGATGTTAAGGATGATGTATGGAGGAGGATCCAAAAGCGGTGAATAGGGGAGGGAGGGAAGGAAGGAGGAGAGAAAAAAGTGAAAAAGAAGAATGTTGAAAGGGTATGAAGTGAAGGAAAAGAAGCGGAGGAAGAGGAGGAGTAGGAGGAGGGGAGAAGATGCTGAGGACATAAAAATGAGTAGGAGAAGAGAGGAGGAGTTGGGGAAACTGAGGGAATGAAGTAGGAGGAAAGGAAAAGAGAAGGAGAGAAAGAATAGGAGGGGAGAAGGAAGGGGAAAATGATGAAGAGGAGTGGAGGAAGAGGAGGAGCAAGAGGAGGAAAGGGAGTAAGAAGGGAAAGTAAGAGGAGGAGGTGGAGGAGGAGGAGGAAAAAGACCATTCCTCTTTAATAGAGAATTTGGGTCTTCCACTTTTGAACCTCGTAGATCCACGTGGTATTTTTTAACGCAATCGACAACATTAGCCCACTTGTGTCATACTTTAAATATTTTATTCTGGCTAACAACTGATGATTTGATTCGAGGGGGAAGCCAGACGATATTAGACTGGCTAAGAGGGACAGCCAGCCGGGGTAAGTTATGCAGCATGGGATATTGGGGGAAGGGGGAGGTGCCTTCCCACTCCTCTCCCTTTGTGGGCGTGAAGAGCCTCCACGCCCACTACAGCCGCCACACCCGCCACCATGAGGGCGTGACAGTAAGACACGCGAGCTTTGGGTTCTCAAGGAGAGGCTACAACCTCATGAGGTTGCCCTCTCTCACAGCTGCGCGTGCGCAGTAGCAGGCATAACGACAAGAGAGAGGAAGGACGTTTAGAACTTCTTTTGTTTTATTTATCTTACTCGGGCTCTTAAGGTCATGGACGTGTGAGAACTGCTCATGTGAATAGTGTTGTTATCATGCAAGAATCTTTAACTGTTTTTTTTTTTTTGAAGGGGGGGGGGGACTGAGCTCTGTCCCCCAAGAATCTCTCTTAAAGACGAGCACGGGGAAGGAGTTTGGATATTGTAATGCACGCAACGGCCATCAACCAGTCCCTCCTTCTTTGAGAAGTGAGAAGCTGCAGCTCAAAGGACTCACGCCTGTCAGCTTCAGGATGCGAGCCGACTACCCTAACCACTGGAACACCATAACCCTGAAGAGAATAGAGGAGGAAAAGGGAAACAGAAACAGAGGAGAGGAGGAGACTAGAGGAGAGAACAGAAGAGGAGACGAGAGATGACAGGAGAGGAAGAGGAAAGGAGATAAGATCGGAGGGGGGATGGGGAGAAGAGGAGATGAGACAAGACAAGATGACAGGAGAGGGGGAGGAAAGAAGGAGAGGAGAAGGAGGAAGAGGAAAAGAGATGAGATTGGAGGGGTGATGTGGAGAAGAGGAGACGAAAGGAGAGAAGAGAAGAGGAGATGAGACAAGATGACAGGAGAGGGGGAGGAAAGAAGGAGAGGAGAGGGAGGTGAGGAGAGACAAGAGGACCCCAGCGTCGAATCCGGGGTGTCTGCCGTTGGAAACTTTTGTTCTTCGTTCCAGTCCAATGTGGCACTACGGAGAACAGAAACTAAACGGTAAACACCCTCTTTGGCTCAGAGCAGCAACGACCTCCTCCTCCTCCTGTTCCTCCTCCTTCGCGAGACCCTCGTCAGTGTCCCTAGGTTCCTCGTGCCAGATTCCTCGAAGTCCTGGGGACAGTGATACAATTTACATATTTGATTTTGTACAGACGAAGGTAGGGGCTCTTCCGGGGATGCCGGCTGTTTGCAGACGATTTCACTCAGACGTGGGGAACACCCATCCACCCGCTCAACCGTCAGGAGCCGGCCGCCACATCTTTTGTATAATTTATTCTGGTTAAGGGCAGGCGATTTTATTCGGCTGGGAGTAGGAGAGCTCAGACAGTAGTTTTGTGCAACGATCCGTATTATGTGATACTGTCAACAGTGTGAGACACTGTTGATAAATTCATGTGGAGGGAGGAAGGGGAAATATCACATCATTGTGTGACAGTATACTGTCAGTATTCTTGGCACGGTTTTTATGCATGATGGTAGGTGGGGTGGAGAGAAGGAGCACAGTATTGAACCAGTATACTGTCAGTATTAGTGATTGTATTGGGACAATTTTCCCCAAACCTGATATCACAGTTTCAGTCTACGCGTGGTCCCGCCCTACTTTCAGAAACTGACATTTCATTCTCGATGTCGGGCCTTCAGTACTTTACCAGCGTTTCTATAAGTTTTGCACAATCTCGAAACGTTCTTCGAGGTTTTGGAGTTGGAAGGCTTTGATGTGTATACGACAGAAGGTGATTTGTCGTTGAAGATCGTGGGTCAACAAGGAAACAAGATAGTTTCTTCCTAGTGAACTACGATACGACAGTTTCCTGTTTCTCTTACCAGTCTGCAAGAATGAACGGCGACACAGAATATATCCTTTCGGCAATCTTTAACTATGAAAGGAATGTAGTAAGCCAAATAGAACAAACCTCCCGCAGAGGCAATTACATGTAACACAGTCGAGAGTTGTAAAATACATCGATATAGTGGAATAAACGATATGTCGTTCCTCTAGTTTATCAAGCTTCATTTTCCTCCTTGATTCATGTAATCGTTTATATATCTATTCATCATCCAGCCAAGTCTTGGGGCTCACAGTTCCTGTACTCCTGTAGTTATTTATATATTTATTCTTCATCCAACCAAGTCTTGAGGGCTCAGAGCTCTCCTGTTAATATATATATATACTTTTATGGTGAACCTTTTGTGAATGTAATTCGTCTATATTTCTGGTATTCAATCACATACGCGTGGAGTGAAATTCCTTTTTGCGTGAATGTCTTCTTTGCTGGGTATCACTTGTCTTTTGTTTTGACTCATGTTAAGTCATTCATATCATCTCTTCATGATGTTCATTTAAGGAAAGGGTCGAAGTGTTTTGAAAGACCCAGGCTGATCAGTTTTGGTTGTATAGTTTATGTCACAAGTCTTCTTCCAAATCCACCTTGTAAATGTAAGGTTCGTAGTTTAATATATCATATATATTTCCAAATATATTTTTTGTTTCGTAGATAAGGTATTTTCTTGTATAGAAATATCAAATACTTGATAACAAGTGTTATATTTACATAGTAACACTTGTTGGGTGGGTTAGGAGATTTGATCACATTTTAGTTGTGTTTGGTTAGAATTGGTTTTGATGCTTATTAACAGGGTATTTCAAGATTCGTATACATTCAGGATTGGATTCCATTTTAAGAGATCGAGGCCATCTTGCGGTGTCCCTCACTTTGGCCCGACACTCACACACATTCACGCATGCACGCACACACCCGTGCATGCACACACGTATGCAAGCACACAAACATGCACAAATATATACTCATACGCACGCACGCACAAATGCACATATGAAAGGCTGCACACACAGGCATAAATGTACGCATGCACACACATGTATACACACGCACATACACACACACACACACACACACACACACACACACACACACACACACACACACACACACACACACACACACACACACACACACACACGCATGCATGCATGCACACATAGGCACGTACACATACTTTCGTGTCGTTCTACTCAAGCTATTTCTTTCTTGTCGAACTATAAACTTTCTATTTTGTCAAACTCTTAAACGCTTGTCTTATTCTTTTATACAAATCTCCACCTTCGTCCAATTCAATCAGATTTCCTAAAATGTTCGGTCACTTTACAGCAAAGCGAGTTTTTTTCTGCCACAAATGTGAAACTTGAGACGGAAGTGACAACGGAAAGCCTCGCACTTGCATGGCAAGGGACGTTTAATGCGAAAATATGGTTTAATCAACGTATGACAACGTATGGCAACGTATGGGACAAAACCACATGTATGTGCGTTTGTTTGTATGTACATGAATATACACATACTCAAAGAAAGAACATCTTCTTAGGGAAATACTGAGTCGTGAGATCCTCTTATGGAATGAGAGAAAGAGGGACCACCGTGAGAACACTCACAAGAGTGAGACAAGGAACTTCAATACCGTGAGACAGCGAGCCAATGTAAGACGCTCCCCAGACTGTCGCTTTGCGAGCAACGCGTGGACTACTACCACTACGTCATGTCGCGCAATGCAACGAGACGGGAAGGTCCTCCTTGCCACTTGACACTTTCCCCTTTTCATTTACATTTTTCTTTTCTCCTTACCTGCGTTTTCTGTCTCCAACGGTGTGACGGGTTTGGGAACCATGCCTCCTGTCTCAGGTTTCGGCGGTAGGTTCAGCTTCTGAGGGAACATCCAAGCAAAGCAAGAAGAATCCTTGCAGGCAGAACAGCAGTTTCCCATCTTGGCGGCAGAAGATAGTAGGGCGTTCCAATAACGATTCAGACCAGGTTGATGATATCTTTAGTTTTATTTGCGAGTAATGCTCGAATATAATTCGAAACCTCGCACTGTACAGGTCTAGGCCGTTCGTTCGTGTCTGATCAACTGCAAAGGAATATTACCCTTGGATATTGTAAGAGAATTCAGGATGCGGGAAGTACCCTTGCCCAGTGAAGAGCATTTGAGATTCACACTCAACACGAAACAACACTCATTATTCTAAAACCATGAATTGACAACTACTCATTCCTCTTCTATTTGACAAATGAGGCTGCGCCGCTAAATTGAAAGATTAAATTCTAATGAACGTTTGATTTGATGCAAGTGCCAATGATCATTCAAGTATACCGAAACATTAACAACTATAAAGGCACACAGGCAAATCTATATAGTGCGTAAAAATGAGCAAACAACCCACCCTTGAAGCACACACCTATGCAGAATCTACAACGGCTGTAAATCTACGGTAATGTTTTTTCTTTTTCCTTTTTTTCTGTCACGAGTGAATGCTTCTCGAGTTGTTTGCGTCCTCCTTCGACGCGTCCTGGGCACAGACTGAAACGCTGTACAGAGTCGCACTATCTACAGGACGGGCAGCGACTGCCCTTGGCCCGCGCCCCACTGGGTGAAGAAGGAAGGGAGGAGGAGAGGAGTCTCAAGTTCACAGAAAACGGAGTGTGGGGGAGTTGGTTACCACAATGAATGGAAGATCAGTCATCAGTGCTGTATCGTTGCCGGAAAAGGAAAAACAACGTGAAGGTAACATCAGTTCTGACGTCATACGGTGATACTGATGTACTGAAGAGTGTGTTTTGTGTTAGCTGATGCTGTGCTATGAAGTAATTATAACTAGCGACAAGCCAAGGAGAAAATAAAGTCATTGTTGTCAATGGAATAATTCACTAAGGTAATATTTTTCTAGATGTGATATTTGATAAATATTGTAGCTACTGGGTCGCGATATCCAACAGACGGAAGAGGGTAGCTACATTTGTAGCGAAGGTACAATTCACCCCCCCCCCCAATTCCCTACAGAGGATAGAAACTCTGGTAAACTACACCCCAAAACAACAACAACATCATCTTGTTTGGGATCAACACAGGTGGTGTTGTAAATAAAACAGGTCCATCTAAAGCCTACCAACGTCCTTATTGTCGGCGAGTGTATTGTCCTTTGGCCAAAGGTGTTCTCTATTGAGTCAATAAGAAAGAGAGTATCGCCGTGTTCTATAATACGCCATTTTGATCAATATCGCCCTCTTCGTTGCGGTATTTTGAAAATTCCAGCCATTATGTGTCAGTACCTATGATAGTCTAACCTAGCCTAGATTAATGCAACCCCGGATACAAGGGTTATGATGCCGTTTAGGGATTATGTTAAGGTTTAGGTTAGGTTAAAGTTACTGTAGGTTAGGCATAGGTCAGAGTTAGGTTAGTGCTAGGTTAGGTTTAGGTTAGGCTGTGGATAAGTTAGGTTTAGTTTAGAGTTAAGTTAGTGCTAGGTTAGGGTAAAGTTAAGTTTGGGACGTATTAGGCTTAGTTTAGGGTTAAGTTAGTGATAGGTTAGGTTAAGCTTAGTTTAGGGTTAGGTTAATGCTAAGTTAGGGTAAGGTTGCGTGATTGTTGATTGTATACACCTGGGGGTATGAGGTCAGGTTTAGTTATGTTAGATTAGATTAGGTTAACTTAAGTTATGGGTGTTTACATACAGCTCCGGCGAACGACATTAAGTTAGACATTACACACACACACACACACACACACACACACACACACACACACACACACACACACACACACACACGCACACACACACACACACAAACCATACACGAGTTTAAGAGCAAACTAGACACTGCGAGATACAAAGGCGGGGCACCACAAGCGTAGCTCCCCTTCTCGTAGGATACTAGGTAAATGCAACTAGACACACATACACACGCACGCACACACATTATATATATATATATTTATGTGTGTGTGTGTGTGTGTATAACACACATGAAACCCACAGTCGGAGAAAATAAACTTCGAATGAAAGAAGGTTCTATATTTCGGCTACCAACTGTAGCCCTCTTCAGGAAAGTACATAAGACAGATACAAAGAAAAGAGAAGGGACGTGGACTGATGGCATTACTCAGATGCGGGGTAAGATGGGGTGGCGGGGGAGGGAGAGGGTGAAGGGGAGGGGGAGGGGGAGGTGGAGGTGATTAAAGGGACAAGCCTACTAACCACTGCCCTTTAGAAATATTAATGTTGGGGGCCTTCCTCAATTAAAGCTGATTCAACTATTTTCCTCCTGAAACCGCAGTGGGACTTGAACGCTAATCCGGCCTTACCCCAGTCGAAAGAATGATTCTTATTTTTAGCATGAAGAAATACGGCCGAGTTTTCCTGCCCATACCTAATTGATCTTTTATGTTCTGACAATCTAGTATTCAAATATCTCCCGGTTTGACCCAAGTACACCAAATCACAGTCTTGGCAGGGCAAACAATAAACACCAGGTGACTAACTTCCTTCGGTTTTTATTGAACGTTCACAATTTGCTTACGCACGGTGTTGGATAGTGATAGGCAACAGTGGGACGGTCATAAGGAAACAACTTAGTAGAAGAATTGATGGTTTTACTATAGGGAATTTTCAAGATATCTTTGAAACAGCGGTGATGACTAGAGGTGGACGGAATTTTTAAAATGGATGCCTCTAGCCTTATTAAGGG
>NC_134782.1:22741962-22779462 GCF_046742065.1 Oratosquilla oratoria
GGCAGAGATCGCATCCAGCGCCTAGCGGTGGCTGCAACTGAGCTTCCCCTGGCGTAAGATCTTAACTGGTGATGATTCTAGAAGGGTTTGCATGCATCCGTATAACCACACAGTCATGACTCAAATGGAGTCTTCATCAACATCTCGTACCTATTTTCGAGTTTTAAGAGGACCGTTCAGCCCACCTGTATCCTGACGCACTCAGGAAATGCTCAAGTTAACTTCTACGAGATCCCTGCCATAAACGACGGAAGCTAAGAAGCGGAAATCCGGAAGTAGGCACTCCGGAAGTAGTGACTACCCCAGTGGCGTGCAGAAGGGGGACAGAGGGGCCGATGTGTCCTCGTGCATCCAATCAGATTATTTGGGGGGAAAAGAACTTAATAAATTAGGTTGGTTTATATGTAAATCGAATAGTGTTTATTTTATTATCCATATGTTTACAAACTCAAAACATCTTCCTTTCTCATAACTTTGCCATATACTTGAATTTTTGGGGCAAGTGATCAAGCACCACCTTTGCATATCACTGGAACACCCACCTTCACGGCAAGTGGAACCAGACATTGGAAACAAACAAATTAATGGTTTCATCATTGTCTCCTCCCTCTGCAGGTCCCTGAACTGTTGTAGTATAATTTTCCTCTACAACTCTAACCTACAGTGAACTCAAATTGAGGTGGGATCTTGCTAAACCACACTTTATAGTGAAATAGTCTATAGATACTGAGGTTCACTATAGTGGCACTGTCATATTTTCAAAAGGGGAAAAAAACAAGACAATTGACACTTGATTGATTAGACACTGGATGAATTAAAATTCATTGCAGTGCATTCTTGCTCACACGATGCAGACCCAATTTTGTCCCAATGCAGTTGAAGGGTCATTGTTGTTTTGCTCAATATGAAACATCAGCTGTCACATACATTTTAGCAATTGCACAAATATTCTGGAAGTGGTCATTTCAGGTATGAAGGAATGTATTCAATTTTTTTTCTAAACCTAAACCCATACAACCCTAGTTTACCACATTTGTCATCATATTAGTAAGATAAAGGCAAGGTTCAAAACAGTACTGTATTCTCTAAATACCTCAGAATCATACACTATTCATTTTTGCTTGGAACTGTGCAAAACCTATCCTCCACTTTGCCAAACATTCTTACAGCAACACGTGTAAGAACTTTGCTTCTTGTACTTAAATTTCTAACAACTAGCTTAAAATGTCTCCACATTCTCATCTATTCCTTTTCTTTTCCATTGTGACAGCAGGTGTTCTCTTCCCTAACATTTCAAGAACTCTATCTCTGACAATTCCATTGCTATTTCACGCTATAGTGACATATTCCACAGAACAGGTGACAGCTAGGTCAGAGTGAGCAAGGATGATGCCACTTTATGGGTTGTAGGAGACAGGCAATAGTCAAGGCAAATAAAACAAATATTCTATTTTTAAATATTTGTTAATATTTCGTTTTTCCTTTATTTACTAATGACTCACTTTTGGTGACTAGTGTTCTCTTAAAAATGTGAAAAATACAAAGTATATAATTTAAGCACCACTACATATACAGTATTCTCCTTCCAACTTGTATACAGTGCCGGATCCCAACTGGAATACCTTTTGCAACAGTAGTAGAGAATTTCTTCCCAAGTGACCAAATTAAATTATGACCTAGCCAAACAACACTTGTACATTTTGGGAGTGGGTGGGGGATGGGTGGTGAGGGAATACGTGTGAAAACTAAATTGACACAGCCTGAAGGGATTTCTCCCCATCTTCTCCATTTCTGTATGAGGGGGCAGAGAGGGGGTGGTCACCGATTTCATGAAGCAGCCTTGCTGTTGATGTGCTGTGTCTTGCAACATTGCTTCTGACCCATCATCCAGGAGGTGGGTGAATGGGAGTGAAGTATGTGGGGATGGAATGGATGGGAGTGGATTTTATGCCTTTTTTTTTTGGCTACCTCCCTCGTATGGGGAAAAAACCTTTTATATATGTATGTCTACATTTTGGGAATATATCTCTGCTTAGTATGTCTTAGTTAAACAAATGCCCTATTATATTTTACAAAAGTGCTGAAGTTATAATATCCCATGGTATAAACAAGTGCAAAAACACAGGCAGCATCACATGTTGTAAACAACTATGCAATTTATTCTTAAAGCTGGAGTGTTTTTTGGGGGGCATACGGTTATCATAAGTGCGGAGAGACTTGCAAAAATTGAAGAAAACAAAAGCAGATGGGATGAGAGGACCAAGAATGAGGTGGATGGATAGGGTAATAAGGAACTGGGATAAATAAGGAATGTCTGGAACAGTGAAGAGAATACAAAAGATAAGAGTAATTGGAAGAAGATTGACTATAAATGGATGAAAGGATGACATAGCATGAAGGGATGTTCTTGTCTGTTCTGTAAATTGTTTAGAGTGGATAAGGAGGAGGGCTGCTATATTATGCAATGAAGCGGCTTCAGCTGCCAAGCCCTGCTATGTGTATGAAGTGGGTGTGTGATTTTGACTCAGCCACTCCCTACATAAGGGCAAAAGGGCCTTTGGTATGTATGTATACATATATATAATATGTGTGTGTATGTATTTATGCTTGGGTAGATTTGGGTGGTGATCCTTCCTTTCACAATTTTTTTTTTTTGTGCTCTTATAGACTGAAGTTTGAATAAACAGTGACATCTCAAAATTCAATACTCTTGTGTCTGTTGTGTGTCCTCTTAACAGCATGTAAGGGACCAAAGGCCAGTACAGTACATGCAACTGGTGCAAGCTGGACTTTAAGAGCCATTTCCATGCTGTCCATCTTCACATCATTACCCTCATCCTTATCTAGAGGTGCAGCTCTGAGGGGTTGGCACTCAGTTTCTGGATCATGCTCAGGGTTTCTACCAAGTCCAGCTACATTTCCAACTGAAAACTGTTTCCCTCCTCCTACTACTATAAGTGCAGTAGACAAGATGCAGGGATGACCCATCATCCAGAAAATGCCAAGATTAGAGGGAGGGAGGGGGGGTGGAGTGTATGGGAAATGGAATGGGTGGGAGTGGTTTCTATGCCTTTTTCTTTTTGGCTACCCCCCCATGTAAGGGGAAAAAGCCTTTGGTATATGTATGTATGTACTACTACAAGTCAGTGACATAGACAATGCCCCACATTAATACAACACAGTCAACTGTCCAAAGTTTCTTTCCGAACGGATCTATGGGATGGCCCAGGGAGAATTGCCAGTCACTGTGGATCTGCAGGAATCCAGCCAGTGATACTTGAAGCAACAATGAATAATTACAGCATGGAATGAATTACATACTGGAGTTTTCTACCTGATAACCAAAACTCAAAAGTAACATTCCTATTGAAGTTAAGGTTGTAAGAAACAATATACTGACTTTCATAATTTCAAACTACACCAGAAAACCCCATACAAAGCCTGATTTTTTTTATGAAGTATTCAAATGTACTCAAATGGATAGGAGTGGAATCATGCCTTTGACTTTGTAAGGGGAGAAAAGCCCTTGGTATATGTCTGTATGTACCAAGGACTACTGTTATGTCCTTGGTATGTACTCAAATGAGAACATTATTCACAGCAGAGTCATGCAGTAATGTATAATTTGTATATGCCAGATTTATCCAAAACGTTATGAAAATAAAGATGAAACAGAGTGCATATTAAAACTATAGATAATAGATTTTTAAAAACAGAAAATTTATTCAATTTGGGCAAAGAAATGTAGAAGAAAAGGAGGTAGAAGACAAACAAGCAAAGAAGGCTAGACTGTGTTGTTGTTGTAGTTGTAGTAGTAGTAGTAGTAAAAATAAATAAATAAAATAAAAAATAATAAAAAATAAATAAAATAAAAAGCAAGCAAGCAAGTTAACTTGGGTTAAATATAAAAACAACAGCACTCAAACTACCATCAAACAACAAATGCAACCTGCATGAGGTTGGCAATAAATGTGTAACTGATATGAGTCTGATGACATCCGAGTGCTTCATACATCAACTTCATGATTTAAAATTTTCTATATTTCAAATATTATACACTTCTACATATGAAAAAATGGCAAGGAACAGGAAAAACCTTTCATCTATGAGGTTTTAAGATGAGAGGGGCATGTGAAATAGGTGTAACAAGTATTAAGTTTTGAAGTCATTATTTTCACTTGACTTCCTTACTTACATACATGCATACTAGAGACTTTTGCCAACAAAAACAGTGTGGCTGAGTGAAACCATACACCCACTTTACACCCATCCAAAACCAATTCACTGCCCTTCCCATCTTAGCACCTCATGGATGAGACACACCAGAGAAAAATAACAAACTAAAAAACAAATGAGCACCAAGGCTTAAATGTTAAGATAACTTTGACAGTGTACTGTCTTCAACTTCTCAAAATAAGTCCATACATGATGAGTACAATATCCTATGAACAGTCTATGGAAGACTCAAACTATTTTCCAGAGTATGAGGCAGTGTGAGGTCATGGTAGACACCACATTTTGTGCTGCATTGAAGTTTGTCTTACAAATAACAGAGTATGTAGAGTGTTGCTACTTGTGACAGAGGTTGAGGTGACAATGGTTCTAACCTTGCTGAGGGCAAATTGGACCAAGGGTATGATTCATTAAATTCCACTCTACAAAGTCCTCTGTAAGGGGCACCATACAAGCCTCCTGACAGGGGGAAGTTTCATGATGATAAAGCATATCATCATGTTTTGCAGATAGATAACATTTGATGCGAATATTCAAAACATGAAAAATAGGAACCCCGTATATTTATATGAAAACATGAACACCAGCTTCAATCATACATTATTTTTCACACTGCTCATGACAGCTGTTAGGAACAGTAAACATCAATATAAATATAACACACTTGCCTTACAATCACCATGAAGAGTATTAAAAATCTATTATCACATCCCTCATTACACCATAGAAGAACCAAATTCCTTAAAAAACAAATGATGCCATCGATATTGACTCTACTGTGACTCCACAATTGTGAACAATCAGTCCACTTACTGCCCTTGTTCTCTCTTGCGAGACATGTAGCCATAGGTTTGAGCTTGTCATAAAAAAATGGATAAATGATCTATTTAGGAACATATTAAGTTGGAGAATATTCATAAGCCTTTATAAAACAATGTTCAGATTGCATAGTTGTCATTCACAAGTCTGGAATATCACAGTTTTTGTGCCTCTGATACTGAAGTATATCAAATCATTAAGAATCCTGACACTAATAATTTCATACGTTTTCTGGTTTTGGTTTTTTCATACTTCCTGTAAGATCTGTATGAATTATCTTAAAATCCATGGATTTGTTGACCCTAAGGCGATGCACAGAGATCCCTGAAGTTTCTATGATTCATCAGTTGGATTGTCAACTGCAATTAAAAAATAATACAACTGTTGCATGGACATCTATAATTAAAAAACATTCATATTAATGTAAAATGAAAAAAAAAAAAAAATCAAAATACACTTCAACTGTTCAACAGTTTATCCTGAAATTTTTTAGTTATGCATTAGTCTGGTAAATATAGAAAAATATAAAATACAAGATTTAACATGTGACAAATGAAAACAAATTATAGAAATTTCCTGATATAAATGCATTTTTTTGTGTGAAAGTGACACATTTGGTAGAAAACACAAATCAATTTTTGAAATGTGATTTTCTCAACAACTCTTTGTACTACATGCTTTTCCTAACTGTAGGCTAGTACAAGTGTTCTTAGTACATTATAGGTAGACTAAGTTAAGGTATGATGTTCAGTAGAATAAGCCTATCAAATGGTTATACGGTGGGCATACCCCCAATATAAGTCAAGGAATATCTGTAGTCATTAGTAAGCCTAGGCAAAACAGTACAGTACCTCTCATTAATGGACTAAAAGGGGGGTAACGGTGTCCGTTGATGTGAATAATCCGTTGATTTGGAGTGGTTTTTGGGTGGCATAGTGATTGCACAGCACTAAACAACAGCACCAAAAACACAGCGAAAACACAGCAAACACAGCTAATTAACGTCTGTTAATGAGAGGTAGTACTGTAATAGGGATACATAATAATAACACACTTATATGCACTAGGGCTGATATGTACCTTTGTTATTGATGATGATTTAAACTCCAGCCTTATGGGTAAGAATCTCCAAGAACCATCTTAGTGCGTACATTCCACCGCAAAGCTGCCCTTGCATCTTCTCCAGGCACTTTAAATTTGTCCCAGTAAGCTTTATAGAAGTGATATAAAGTCACGGGGTCACGTTTGTTTGAAGGCTCCGATGGAAGTGGTGTTGCTATGAAGACATGAAAATTATATGGTTATGCCAAGAATACTTGAATGAATAAACTCGATGTACTAAAATTAAGGCTCTAAAGTACCTCTTCAACAGCTGTGTAAAAATCAAGACATCATTCTTTATCAATACAATAAGAAATCTCTTAAGTTCTTTCTATTTCATTCTATGGACCCTTGGTATACAATATAGAATAGAAACAATTGAAAAGATTTCTTATGGATTTTATATGAGGCAATCAATCAATTAATCAATCTGTCAGTCAAGATTGGGCCTTAGATCTCTCTTGAAGGTAACTTGTGGCCCCAAGGTCTCTGGTTATAGTCTGAATTTAGTGCCAACCTATATAAAATAATACGTTCTTTGTCCTTTGTGTGTTGACTGAATCTGGATCATGTGGTGTCTATCACCTAATTCATTTTGTGGTCAGTGGTTAGTGCTGTGTCTTGTTGCATTGCTTCTTACCCAGGGAGTGGGCAGGAAACAGGGATGATCCTTCATCCATGAGGAGCTAAGATGAGATGTAAACAAGGGTGGTGGATAGGAGTGGAATGGGTGGGAGTGGGTGTGTACCTTTGACTTTACTACGTCCCTTATAAGGGGAAAGAAACCATTGGTATATAGATAGATAGGTTAGTGATAACCTGTACATAAATGGGTTAATGTTACTCCAGTGTGAGTGGATGGGTGGCGAGATAAACACAGGGAACCATTTAGGGATTTATTCTGATGTTTCATCCTTACCAGGACTTCAGAGTACATCTGAAGAAGTCCTGATAAGGATAAAAAGTCAGAATAAATCACTAAACGGTTCCCTGGGTTTATCTCACCACCCATCCACTCATCTGTCTTACATATTACTCCAGTGTCTTGAAAGGGTCTCTTCTGGCTTATTTCAAGGAGTTCCGATTTAGTACTGAATCTGTTGGTTTCAAGAGTAATGTTTCTGAAGCGATCTGTGTGTGTAGTGTTCTGTAAAGAGGTGGTGTTAGGTGCACGAGATAGGTTATGAAAAATGTGGATTTACCTTATTGTAATTTACGAGATAGGAGCTATGCTTGTGGTGTCCCATATCTATGTTTCCAATTATTAATCTATATTTGAATTCATTTATGTTGTTTACCTGGACTGTTTCTTCTCATAATTCGCAGCCAAGACAATTTAGGTAGCAAACTGTAAGAGGCTTATTACCACTAGACAAGCAGGCATGTCACCAAATAAAAGTGTTACAAGACTCTCTCCTGGAAGATTGAATGTTGATAGAATGAACTAGGTTATCCCCTCAAAAAAAAACAAAAAAATATATATATATATATATATAAATATATAATATATATATATATATATAATAATATATATATATATAATAAAAAATATAAATATATATATAAAATAAATATAATATAAATATATAAAATATATAAAATATATATATATATATATATTACCTTGAAACCTCTAAAAATTTTAGGTTTGTGGGGGAAAATTAAAATGTTATCAGTTTTAACCATTAACAAATCCAAAAAAACAAAGAAGGCATCAGCTAGCAATAAAGCTCTACCTATAAAAGCTATAATAAGCACAAATCTCCTACATTTAGGAAAATTGCTCTGCCTTTAAGAAGATATAACATTTTGCAATAAACTGTCTAAAGAAGGAAAAGCAAAGAAAAAACAAGACTGAATGCTACAGAAAGCAGCAGAGAATGTCACAAACCATATACACTACGACTGTATGGAGCAACAGATGCTAAAGCTATTATGGTTAACTTAGCAGTTAATAAAAGAAAGACAAGGTTTCAAATAATAATGCTTGAGTATATGTCATACCTCGAAGTCTAGTATCAGAAGAAAAGCAGCAACCTCGTGACACTAAACTGCAGATATGAAACCACCATTGTCATGCCAACGGGCAAATGTAGAATAATGAAGAATATTAATACATCAAAGATACAATCTACGAAATTTGTCATGGTTAAAGAAAGTTCATACCAATTTTGAGCAAGACAACTGAGTAGTCAGGATTCATCACACACTACAACATAAACAACATTAGGAAATCTTCTTACAGATTATGAGGACGTCTTTGAAATGAACTGGATGCTCAACCAAATACAATAAAATTAAACATTTATAGCCCTAATAGCTATTCCTATTCACAAATTACCTAATTAATTGAAAGACAAGATACCAAAGAAGCTGAAGGTGATGTAGTATAAGACTGTTGCAACTAGAACAGACGCAACCAATGACAGTGAGCTAACAGCTGGGATAAAGTAAACCTATTTTTTTGTCTTAAAATATTCAAGAGATTTTGAATAGCTTTGCTGCAGCACACTAAACAACTCCATTCCCTGCTACATGTGACCTTAAATACTTAAAAGCTCTTCATTTTCTCTGACCTCTCCTTTAACACTCATCTTCAACTCACTGCCACCCTCTCCCCTTGTACACCTCATTACCTCATCTTACCTGCCTCTTATATTCCAGGTCTCTGCTCCATACAGTGCCAAGGTTACAATCATTCTTAACCCTTTCATTACCAACCCGTCAACCTTACGTAAACAAACGTTTCAAACCATCCCACGAATGGCTGGAGCCTTATGTTTGTAAACACACACACTTGCCACCACGTGGGTAGAAATAACCCAGAAACCAAGGCCTTGAGAGCCCTCAATACACACAGCTTATAACTGTGACACGTGCGTGTCACGGGGAGCATGCTCGGTTCCTGGCGGGTGCACTCAGCCGTGACACGCAGGTGTCACAAAACACACATCCGGTACTCAAGGGGTTAAGGCAACCTTCTCTTTGAATTCATCCCCAAAATCTTGTTTGACTGATGCCATACAGAAAGTTACTACTCACGTTTTTTTCTAGATGCAGAACGTGGCCTCTGCTTTATTCCTGGTCTTCTTTTCAAGTCAACAGATTTTTCTGTAGATCCTGATGTTGATGAACTTGTCAAGGTTGATGACTCTGATTGTTGTTCTCTTGGTCTATCATGTCCTGATGATAACAAAAGCAATATTAAATGTAAAGATGTTCAAAAACCCATCAATTAAATAAACAGCTTTGTGCAGGACTAAGTGTTTTTTTTTTTAACCAATCAGGAGATAAATGTATGGTGAAATGAAGAACAGATGTGGGAAATGATGAAATTAGGATGGGAGATATCAACACTGGAGAGCACATATGGTCCAGGTAGTAAATGAGAGGAAAGAAGCATTTTGTACTGACTTAAATGAGTGTGTAGGAGGTGCCAAGATAAGAGGGAGGGAGGAGGGTGGAGGGGAGTGGAATATATAGGAAATGGAATGGGTGGGAGTGGTTTCTATGCCTTTTTCTTTTTGGCTACCCCCCCATGTAGGGGGAAAAAAACCTTTGGTATATGTATGTGTGTATGTAGTTTTAGGAGAAATTTGAGTGCAGTGGTGTTGGAGGACTTTAATACTAGAGTAGGAAATGAGCCAGATGGAGTAGTGGGATGGAACAAAAGCATATTTGCATTGAAAACAGTCATAAGAAATTGGTATCTAAAGTGAGGAGACCTTTTGGTGTCCCTACAGACCAGAGCCACACATCATTCATCTATGTTAAGAGTTTAAAATCTACCTGACTCACCCCCTTCACTTCCTTCCAAAACATCTTTATATTTTTTTTTCTTCAAAATTCTCACTTAAACTCTTAACCCACTTTACTTCTGCTCTTCTCTTTGCTTCCCTCTCTGTCTTTTACTTTTACAACCAATCGTATATTTGTCTCTTTCTGCCATCTCACCTCCACCTGTTCATCACTCTATTTGCTGCCTCTCATGTTCTCTCCCATCCTCCTCATCCCACGTATCTCTGAACTAGCACTTTCTTCTTGAATTATAACCAGTCTTCCTTTACTTCTGATCGCCTTTTATCCTTCACTATCTCCCATACTTTTCTCAGTTTTCCCTGTTATTCTTTCTCTTTTTTGTTTCACTCATCTGTACTTCTCTGCTTCCCTCCCCTTCTACTTTACCTCTGCTTTGAATTTCCCTTCTATCAGATACGTTCTGACAATTCACTGCCCTTTCCCCTGAATACATTTACATCCTAAAATCTTCCAATCCTCTTTTGGGGTACCAAAACAGCCTATTAATGCCCTCTGAACCACCCTGACCCATGTATACTTATGGCTGTCTTTCTTTTTACTGCATTTGATCTGTAAATTGAGTGGATGAAGGGGAAGGGGGTTACCATGTAATGACACAATGGGCATAAACCAGCTTCAGCTGTCAGGCTCTGCTGTTTCTTGCTGCACTGTCTCTGCCCTCAGCATTGGGCCAGGAGGAAGGGGCAACAAATGGGTGTGGGATGGGTAAAGAGTAGATGTATGTCTTGACTTGGCCACCCCCTTATAAGGAGGAAAGGGTCTCTTGGTACACATATGTACCACCAAAAACTCAAAACTAAGTTTCTGATTTTCTTACTGCTTGATCTCTGGCCTGCATATGAACTTGAATCATCTGAGGTTTTAGTATGTGATGTTGAAGAATCCTGATCCGAATAGCCACTCTCTTCTGAGCTGACCCATGTACTGAAATGCAAAAAAGAATAATAAAATTATGTTGGACTATATTACAAAAATGTTGGGTTCACTTTTGTAACTTTACCTCTAACTCTTTTACAGCCCTAACTAGCCAGCTAATTGATCAGCTTTTGAGAATACATGATATAAACCCATTATAGCATCAATTAGAGAGAGAGAGAGAGAGAGAGAGAGAGGAAGGGTAAAGGTGAAGGGAAGAGTTGGAGGAGGGAGAGGAAAAGTATGGTGTGCGGGTAAGTGTTAAACAAGCTTATTGTACAGATCAAACCCTCTCCAAGGTCCGACTGCTGAAAAAGTGAAACAGCAACCTACCGGTACTTCTTGGGGATCTTGAGCTTTTCCTTTGAAGGTTTTTGTGTATCAGGTGATGAGTCAGAAAAGCTACTGGTAGTTTCACTTTTTGAAGAACTAAATGATTTTTCCTCCCCTGATTCTTGTTGTGCCTTGAAAGCTTTCAAGTCTTGCTTTATAAGACGAAGCAGATCTACAAAATAAAGATTCTAATTGTAAGTACATCTGCTACATACAAGTACATAAAAAACAAGTTTTATGAATAAACACTGAAAAATGGTGAATATGTGAATTTTCTCTGAATGCCCCTGCTATTCTTGCTAGTCTTAGGAGTTTCTCAGTTTAGTTTACTTCTGGGAATCCAACAATGTATAGAATTTGACAATCTATAACAACATAAAAAGATATCCAAAATTTCTTTGTGAAGGCCCAACTACTGCTTTATGATTGTAGGTTAATGGTCAAATAAATGTATAGTAATATTTAGTTGAAAACTGGTACATATTCACATTGAAATAATGTGAAAAACAATCACCTTTTCTGAAAGTACGCACAACATCATCAGAGATGTCTGCAAATCCTAGTCTAGTAAGTTCTTCTCTAACTTCATCTTCAGAAATTTTCAGCTTGTATGGCATCTTGTTAAATCTGAAAAAAAATAAGCTTCATAAAGAAACACAAAGTGAACAAGCACAGTGTTTGTGTATGTATACATATATCTAATATTATTACTATTCATCTTCTTTTTCATATTCTCAAGGTTCCCCCTATATCAGGATAAATCTATAGTAGGGACTTGTGCGCAATGCTGTGCAGGGTGCTTTAGGGTAATTTAAAGTTACTTCCCAGAGAGATCTATGGGAAGACCTGAAAATCCTATGGGGCTACAGGTTTCCAGTTCATAAAACTTGAAGCGACAAATATTTATAAAGGACAACAAAAGTTATGGGATATCTGATGTCTGGTGTCAGCATTATTTCAACATTAAATCCAACAATGAGTCCACTGCCTCAGGTGGAAGAACTCCAAACATTCATTCACACATTAAGGTTTCTCTTGCTAAAGACCCATGGCTCTCAGGTAACTGGCAAAAGCCACTGAATGTCCCATAAATCAGCCAAGAAGGATTTTTTTTTCTTATTGATTCTTTTTCTTTTTTATATGGAATAATTTCCTTCATTACAGGTTTCAGTTGATTAAGTTTTATTATTTTTGTACAAATCTTAGAATTGACTGTTCTGTGCAATGACTGTTCTGTGCTATTATAAGTTCAAATCTGGGGATTTTATTTTCTATGTAGACGCCAAAATTGACATCATTGTTTTGGTGAATATAAAGATGCTTGCCAATTTTAATTTGTTAAAAATCACTACCAACATTGCTATCAATTTGTAGTACTAATATAATATTGGAATCAAAATACTTAGAATGAGCTAGCTGCAAATGTAGGTAAGAATTGAATTACAGCTGTGAGACCAAAAAATATCTAAAATATAATGAGGTTCACATCTCAACATTCTAAAAATTGTTACTGATGTTTAATGTTACTAATTTGTGGTACTTATATATATAGGGTTCAAATTACTCAATGATAAGAGCTAGCTGATAATGTACATATGAATTGCAGCTGTGAGACAAGACATGACCTAAATCCTAGTTCTTCGTAAATATTTAATAACAAGACATTCACCCATCTTAATTTTTCAAAAATCTATACTGACGGTACTATTAATCTGTGGGGTTCAAAATACTCTGAATGATAAGAGCTAGCTGATAATATAGATAAGAATTGCAGCTGTGAAACTGGTAAACATCTTTATAAATACCATTCATTATTCAACATAAATGTAGTGTACGATAGTCGATACCAAGACACAATCACATAGTAACAGTTACCAAACACCGAAAAAATCTCCCCTTGAATAATGGGACTACATAATAACATATTGATAATATACAAGAAAAGACTACCTACAAAAGATCTAATTTAGACTAATATATAAAACGGAAATTTCAGAGCAGATACTCCCACAGACCTATCTTATACTCTTAACATGTTCAGTTTGTTTCGAAGAAAATGTCAAATATCTGGGAGCCTTCTACGGCTTCCAAACGCTATTTCACCACATTAATCGATATAAGTGAAATAGTAGAATTGTTTAATATTCTATGCATTTGCAATATATTGTTATAACTAATAAACCAATAAAATTCTTAACAACATTTTCAAACTTACCCGTACAATCCTGTTTAAAGCCCCGCGACCGATCCCATGCAAATATAAACATGAAGAATTCAGGTATTGGTATAAAAGATCGTATAGAGATAAACTTACGAATTCTAAATGAACAGTCGAAATAAATATATTACGATTACCCATTTCATGGATGGTAATAAATGTGATATTTTACCATTTATACCGACAAAAATTATATATTTAGACACAAAAATTTAACAAACCAATGAAAAAATAACGAACATTATGATTATCGGCAAATCATACGCATGATGTGAAGTATTTTGTAATTGGTGTAACTCAGCGTATACTATTAATCAATACACAAGTAATAGCTTACCAAAGCTAGTTAAGCAGATCAATTTCTCACACTTTACTTATTCTAGAATATTTCATGCAATTATTCATTATTTCATTACAAAAATAATTTCCATAAATTACTATTCTTACTGTTCGAGTTTTAAAAATCATGTTCTTGGTTTCTTTACATTTTTAGTATTTTGCTTAAAACACTCACATACTTTAATCACATTATATTCGAAGAACACAATGTTCCAAGTATTTTAAATAATTGCATTTCGATATGTCTTATATTTTCGGTGGCAGTGGAACCAAGCGGACGTTGACAGTCGAGGTTCGTGCAAGTAATTGCTTTCTTTGAGTGAGCAACAAGTCTACCGGAGACGAGGGATATCAACAAGGTTCCTTCTTGTTCTTTCACTATTAATGTTTAGGTAAGCATGTTTAAGACAAACTTCGTTATAATCTGTTAATTATTTTCTATCATTGGTATTTTTTAGTTTCGACCATGGGCGCAATAAAGCAATAGAAAATTAATTATTAATTTTGAAAATTAAAATGTATCAACGTGATATGCAATTTGTGGGCGGAAATGAATTTTTTTTTCAAGCTGCAAGAACTTTGTATACCTCGCAAGCATTAGAAAAAAAATAATTTTGTGAATTATAACAACGTATTTTTTGCGGAAATCAATAACGGAAAATGTTGCTGAAAGCTATACACAAACAAACGTAGCTGCTACGACTGCTTGAGACGCCATCTTTGTTTTGGTGGATGCGGAGGTCTAAGAAATTGTAGTATGATAAATTCGTCAGTTTTAATCTAACCTACCTAACCTAAACTAACCTGCAATTAGTAATGCGGATCATCAGGGTCGTTGTCGTCATTGACCTCGGAGCCTTTCAAAACAAAGCTGGCGTCTCAATCAGTCGTAGCGGTTACGTTCGTTTGTGAAATTGTGTACAGCTTATAGTAACCTTTTCTGTTATTGATTTCCGGCAAGAAAAACGTATATTACGTTGACGTCTTTTTTTTCTAAATATACTTGTTTTATCTTTCTACCTTGAAAATGCAACTCTGATTTAGTAGCTTAAAATTTGTCGTTTTACAAAACTTTGGATCGCGGGTCGCCTGTGGGGCTATGCATTCTGCGGCCTGGCCGCCTGGACGACTGGAGTCACCATAGCGGTCGTTGAAATGCAAGGCGCACTTTGTGGAAGACAATTGCAGTTAATGAAAAACTAATGGCTATTCTTCGCCTTTTGGCCATGGGGCCTTTCTATGTAGACCTGAGATACTTGGTATGTATTTCTCCACAAGCTCTGGGACAAATCATATTAACTGACACACGTGATGAGATTATCAGCCATGTATACGATCAAGAATGTACTGAAGGATTCTTCCGAATGTGGGAGGACGAATTGTGCGACTCGGGAATTCCAGGAAAATATTCAAGACGAGGGCAAGACTGGATGTTTATAATTTTTCTTTCCCGTGCCGTACAGTGAATGACTGGAATGAGTTGCCAGTATGGGTGGTAAATGCCGACACTGGCCTCTTTTGAGGGTAGGCTCGACCTACACTAGACATGCGCTAATTATAAAGCACAAAGAATAAACGCCACACGAGGCATCTGCCATCACCACTATACCTGATGAGTGTCTTGAGTTGGAGACACAGGATTGACAGAGCCTCTTCCAGAACGTCGTTTACTGTGAAACTGAAAAAAGCTCGCACACTGGGTACATCATCCGTACCAGCACCTACGAAAATATTCATGCGCTGACTTGTGCATGAATATTTTCGTAAATGCTGGTGCAGATGTACCCAGTGTGTGGTGCTTTTTTCAGTTTCGCAGTAGACGACGTTCTGGAAGAGGCTCTGTCAAGCCTGTGTCTCCAGTTGATTAAATTATGTGGATATTTCAGAATACCGGGTAGGTTAATTTGGACTAAGTTTGATCAGGTTAGTTTAGATTAGGTGAGATTTGGTTAGCTAAGGTTAAGTTGGGTTAGGTTCAATTAAGTTGGTTTGGTGTAAGTTTAGTTGGATTAGGTGTGTAGTCGGGTTATGTTAAGGTTTAGAGGTCAGAGTGATGAGTTAATTGAGGGTTAAATGAAACACAGGAATATTTCTTCAATATATTAAGGAACTCATCTGTGGGATTTCCAATTGTCAGAAATAGTGCTAGGTTTCTTTACAGGTGGGACTGACTTTGTCACTCCATCTTTGAAATGCTCATGTATTGAGGATGAAGGAAACAAAAAATACCCCAAAAATTACAATACAGCTTTGAGTTCAGTTACAGTTAATGAAACTGATAAGTTAGAAAAGGGGGACAGCTGTGAATCATATTGAAGACTATCTCAATACGCCAGAATAGTGCCAAAGCAGAAAGTCTACTTATGGCTGAAGACGAACCCCAAGCATCATGCAGTGATGGATCATCCATGACTACAGTTGCAATTAGCATTTATGATGACCCAGCTAACTGGCCAGCTTATATAAATCAAAATGTAAGAGACTATTTAACAATGAATAGTCTTCCTAATATTCCAGTAAAGAACTTTGTACAGAATGAAAAGGGATTGTGTTTTTCAGTTTCACTATAAAAAGAGGAAATTTCTAAATTGGGAGTGTGTGGATAGAATTCATTGACTTTATTTTAAACATTTTAGTAACGACACAACCAGTATATTATTAACAAATGGTTTTAAGAACTGGTCTAATTTTCATACAAGATTGTGTGAGCATGAAAATTCTAAAAACCATTTGGAAGCCACATGGAGTTTACGGGAGTTACACCAGACTAAACAATTTGGCAGTGCTATCAGTAGAAAATTACATTACTAAAGCCATTGACTTTGAAATAGTTTTGAAGGAATTTGCTAATAGAAAGGCCAGAAAAGTAATTTTTTGAAAGACCTAGTGTAATTGTTTTAACTTGTATTAAAAGATTAAAACTTTCATATTCTTTCAATATCTAGTATATCAAGCATTTCCTTCTTGTTGGCTAAGACTGGCGTAAGAGACAAAAACAAAATATAAATTTCAAACTTTTGTAGAGTTGAGGCCCTGCTATCAAATTTCTAAGTGGGCCTCGCAATTCCTAGCACCAGCTGTGGGTGCATGCCTTGGCTGGCTACCCCCTCAATATGGGGGAAGATGCCTATTGCTATATAGATTAATTATAATTTTTTGTTAATTTATTATTATTATTTGTTATTATTATATGCAGGAGGTGATAAGAGGGAGGGTGGAGGGGAGGGGAGTGTATTTAGGGATGGAATGGGTGGGAATGATTTTATGCCTTTTCTTTTTGGCTACCTCCCTTGAAAGGGGGGGAAAAGCCTTGGTATATGTATGTATTATTATTATTATTATTTTTATTCATTTTTTTTATTTATTTATTTATTTATTTATTTATTTTTTACAGAAGTTGTATCTGCCGATGGGAGAAGCAATGGTGAGGTTGATGCATATGGAGAGATCAACGGATGAAGTAGGTCCTCTCTGTAGGTGTTTTTCTGTCGCTCCAAGTGCCTCTGGGGAAGTGTAACATCAACGCTCCACTGTATACAGGTGTAGGTCCACAAGTTCCAAAGTTCCACTTTCATGTATTATTACTACAGTAAGATCATCTTTGAGAAGTCTTATCAAAGCAAATGCAAGGATGAATTATTGAATTATGACTGATTATACTGAAGATTAAACTAAGATAAATCAAGCTAAAATAGAATTAAAATTACATGATTTAAGGAAGAATAAAAATTTACCACAAATTTAGGGAAAATATGTTCCATCACATTGGTAAATGATTACTGAAGCCAAGATCATCCGAGGGCATTGTGGGAGGTGTCGCATATGTATGGAATAGGAAATTTTGTTAAAGATGGTCAAAATATTGTATGTTAGTAAAGCTTGTGTTAGGGATAGAAATTGTAAGAGTGAGTGATTTCAGGTGATGGAAGGGCAGTGCCTGAGTTGTAATCACACTGGTTGTTCAGTGTGTGTGTGTGTGTGTGTGGATGAGGTGGTATGGGAGGTGATGGGGTGAGGTTGGAGAGAAGTGGGAGGCAGTCAGTGACAGAGTTTGGGGAGGTATGTGATTGGGAGAAATTGAAAGTAAGTGTGAGTAAAAGCAAGGTAATGAGGTTACAAGGAGAGACTGCAGAGGAAAGGGATAGTTTTTAAAGTATTTGGGATTACATGTAGCAGGGAATGGAGGAGGGGTGGAAGTAAACTGTAGAGTGAGGGAAGGACAAAAATGTCTTTGAATGAAAAGTGTCATGAGAAATAGATTTATGGGAATGTATGGGACAGAGACCTGGAATTTAAGGAATGCAGGAGAAATTTAAATGTGTTTGAAATGAAGTGTTAATGATGTATGGTATGGATTACAAAGATGGATAGAGGAAGAGATGAGGACATGACGCAGAGAGGTGTGGAAAGGGATTTGGCAGGTAATGTTGATCAAAGAATACTGGTATGATATAGATGTATGGAAAGAGTGAGTGAAGAACGACTGGCAGAGAAAGTGGAAGGGAGAGGAGGATGGAGTGAACTTAAGGGAAAGATTGAGAATTGAATGGATGGATGGGGTAAAGGGGGCATTGGGTAATAGGGGATTGTCTGTTAAAAAGGAGGGAGAGGGCAAGAGATGCGAGCAGAGAGTTGTGAATGGATAATTAATTGACATAGTGTAGAGATAATGAAAGATTGAAGAGAAAGAGGTGATATCATTACAGTGTTCAGGTCACTAATGGAGATAAATTGCATTGATGGAAGAGATCTGATTAAAGGTGAGAGGGCTGCAAGAGGTCATGGGAGTAATTTAAGAAAGGACGACATGTCAAAAGGATGTGAAGAAATACAATTTTCCGTAAAGGTGCATAAATAAATGGAATAACTTAGGTGATGTAGGCTAAGCTCAAACAATACAAGAGTTCACATCTATGATTATTGGAAATCAAGGATATAGATTAAGTTGGAACTGTACATGAATTGAGTCTAGGTATCTTAGAAAATTAAGAGAGTAGAATACTGGACCCAATGAGCATTGCTCCTTTCATGCATAATACAATTAGGTAAATACAATGTAATAAAGCAGTGGGGCTAAACCAGCTTTGGCTGTTAGGTCCTGTTATGGAGGTGCAGTGTCTTGCTGCATTCCTTCTGGGTGTTCATTCACAAAGAGGTAGGATAAAGGGATGAAGAGTGGGTGCTTGCCATTACTGGATACCTCCCTTATAAGGGAGAAAAGGCTCTTTGGTAAACATATGCATGATTTTGTGTTGGGAGAGAAATATATTGTCACTATGATCTTGTGTATGTCATAGAAGGAAGCTAGATGGGATGAAGTGGGACCAGGAATCCCCATACTGTATTTTCTCCCACAAAGAGACAAAGTATTATTATTATTACCATTATTGTTGTATGCCCACCCCCCAAAAAAGTGGAAAAGCCTTTTGGTATATGTATTATCACATGTATGCAATTCTACAGGAAGATAGTTTAGTCTCATGATTAAGCATAGGGTATTTATTTCTATTTCTGAATTAATTCAAAACATTCTGGTAGATTGACCCCAGTTTTTCATATTTATATTTTATATTCAGGAGGTGCTAAGATAAGAGGGAGGTTGGAGGGGTGTGGAGTGTATTCAGGATTGTACTGGGTGGGAATGATTTTTGTACAATTTCTTTTCGGCTACCGCCCTTGTAAGGGGGAAAAAGCCTTGGTATATGTATGTATGTTTGTATATTTTGTGTAGAAATATGTTCACCTTCCTCTTGAAATTCCATATGGAAATTTGA
Organism: Oratosquilla oratoria; assembly: GCF_046742065.1. NCBI lineage: Eukaryota > Metazoa > Arthropoda > Malacostraca > Stomatopoda > Squillidae > Oratosquilla > Oratosquilla oratoria. The sequence continues at coordinate 22,761,514 of NC_134782.1, forward strand.
AGGTTCTTATAAAGGACCTCTTTAGGCAATGATCAATACTTTTTATAATTTATTTTTTGTATGCCGAAGACAGGTGAGTGGAGAATGGATGCTGTGATGCTTGGAAGGGAGTGGGTGGGGGATGTGGGGGGTTAGGAAGTGGTTATGGGTGAATGATATTTTGACACAGCCTGAAGGGATTTTTCCCTGTTTTCTCTTTTTCTGCATGAGGGGATGGAGAGGGAGGTGTCACTGATTAAATGAAACTGCCTTGCAGTGGATGTGCTGTGTCTTGCTCCATTACTTCTGACCCAAGGCAGTAGGCAAAATGCAGGGGTGACCCATCATCCATGAGGAGCCAAGGGAAGAGGGAAGGAGGGGGGAGTGGTGAATGGGAATGGAGTGGGTGGGAATGAAATGGGTGGGAGTGGAATTATGCCTTTTGACTTTGGCTACATCCTTTGTACAAATATATATAAATATATATATGTACAAGAGAAGTAGTCAGAGTTAAAGGCCAAAGACATAAATCTACTCCCATCCATCTCAGCCCAACATACTCCACTCCCGTTCACCACCCTTCCCTCCCTCTTATCTTGGCTCCTCCTGGATGATGGGTCATCCCTGCATCTTGCCCACTGCCCTGGGTCAGAAGCAATCCAGCAAGGCACAGTACATCCACAGAAAAAGAGAAGACAGGGAGAAATCCCTTCGGGCTGTGTCAAAATATCATTTACACAGTCCCTCAACCCCCATCCCCCACCTATTCCCTTCCATGCATCACATCATCATCAATACACAACCATTCTCCACTCACTCCTATGTTCTGTCTTTTCCCTTGGATGCCCCCTCGTGTTCACTCCCTCCATCTCTGCCTTCCACACCTCTTTTACTAATCTAATTATTTTACTAATCATACTAATCTCTCCTCGTAAGGGGGGAAAAGCCTTTGGTATTTGTATGTTCTTTGTATGTTTTTAATATTTAGTATAAGTTTAGAAACTTACCTTTCCATATTTTCTAATTTCTGTCTTGAGATTTGGAGAACATGTGAAAACTACTAGTCATGAACAGACATTGATTAAGTACATATAGATTAATGTCTTTGTTTTTCTTTGGTTAGAAGTTTGTCCAATTGGTTCTAAAATCTTTTCAGTTTTCTTAGGGATAGATATACATTGCTTAGCTACATACTCATATCTGCACTAAGCTCATTTTTGCTCTCTATGTTCCTTGAATGTTCAGACAACCAGTAATTTTTTTTTCTTTTAAATTCCTGTATACATATTACTCTGAAGTTACTAAATTTAAGTTTAATTTAATACTTTTCAGACTATTGTGTTTGAATATCCAACTAATTTGAGCCTTTATTTACTATATTTTATGTACATTTTTTTGTATATTCAGCAAGTATGGACAGCTTTCAATCCCTGATCTAGATAATCAATGTTTATTGTATTATGAGCAGAAGTTGCCGTGAGGAACTCCACTCACATCTTTCCAGCTAGATGCTTTATCATTCAGAACAAGGTGCTGTTTATGATTGCTCCAAGAGTTCCTAATTCAATATTATAGATGTTTTTATAAAGACATGACATATGTCATAATTAAAAAAAAGAAAAAAAAAAGATGCTCATAAAAAATCTGTATATAAAATTTCATTATTCATGTGAATGATCAGTTCCAAAAGAAAGTAGTATCCCCAATTTTATTTTACTATGAACCAAGGATCAAAGATAAGTGCCTGCCTATTAATGGTGGTCCTGTGAGGTGGACGTCGGAGAGAATCCTCTCCCCAAAGCATATCTTCAAGACCTATCAACATTCTCATCTCCATCTTGAGGTGCAGCCCTAACAGAATGGGTTTCAGATATGTTGTATTTAACTATATATTTCCCCCAGAATGAACTCTGCCATGGGGAATGACATCTTAATACCATGCTGGTCCCAAGCTTGGATAAAAGAGGAGGGTTGTCATGACAGGCCTAGCAAGCTGGTGATGTAAAAAGACCTATTATTTGCTTGAGAAACTTGTTTCCCCCAGGTTTTTCATTAAGTGAGCTGACAAACCCTACCCTTTGGTGGGGGGAAAAGAATACTGCCACCAAGTATTTCCACTTGGATCGTAAGAGGCGAGAAAAATGGGACGGGGATTGGGACCTGGCATCCTTCTCCCTGTACCCCCACAGGGGACATTCCTTTTCTTTTTGGCTACCTCCCTTGTAAGGGGGGAAAAAGCCTTGGTATATATGTAAGTACTTTCTTTTTTTCTTTTTTAGGAATGTCCCCTTTTGGGGCTACAGGTAGTAGGACTCCTAATCCAATCCCCCGTCCAGGGCAGTGGACAGGATGCAGGGATGACCCATCATCCAGGAGGTGCCAAGATAGGAGGGAGGGAGGAGGGTGGAGGGGATTGGAATATATGGGGAATGAAATGGGTGGGAGTTTTTTCTATGCCTTTTTCTTTTTGGCTACCCCCCCATGTAAGGGGGAAAAAGCCTTTGGTATATGTATGTATGTATATATGTATATGAGCTGACAAATCAATAACTGTTCCCCTCCCTATCCTGCTGCCAGCCAGTAACATAAAAATGTCATTCTATCCATATACCAAGGGCCTCTTTCCCCTTATAAAGGAGATAGCGAAGTTAAGGCACACAACCACTCCCACCCATTTCACTCCCATCCATCACCTTCTCATCTTAGCTCTTCATTAATGAAGGGTCATCCCTTCACAGAATCATGTCTATATTAATGAAATGATAATAACAGTTTATAATTTCTTTCCAGGGAGATCTATGTGAGGGGTTAAGGACCACTGTTGTGATAATACTTAACGCAACAGTTATTATAGTGAGTCGTTTCTTATTTTCCATTCAAGTGAGATTCCAAACACCCTAAATTGCTTATATGAAATATTGTTCTTTACAAATTACACCTAGGTCTCTTCAACACTTGATAACTGCCACTTGTGTGGACATTGGGCCCAAGATGTAAACCCACATGGGGAATTGGCCCCCAATTCCTGAAGTATGTGAATGTCCTAGGCCCAAAGGTTTGTACAAATGGCAGTTGGCAAGTGTTAGATTAAGAGACCTAGGTATGTATACAAAGTAACTTAATTTCATATGACATCTGTAACATTGACTATACTGAGCTGCCCTGCTTATTATGGGAAAAGAGCCTTTGATATATACTGTATAACTAAGTTCTTATAAAACGACTAATATTCACATGAATGAAGGAAATTTTTCTATAGCAGCTGTCAGAGCTGTTTAGTTCAACTACAATACTTATTTTTGTATTCTTGTGCTAAGTAAATAGCATAACTTCAAATAATTTCATATGACTTAGGATAGTAGATGTGAAAGTTAATTTCATTTGTGTAATTATTTATGAAAAACCTGAATTCAAACATATGTAGATGACATGATATTTGTGGTGTGCACTTCATACCATAATTTCTGTACCTTGTATCCTTCAATATCTGACTATTGTGGTCTTGATAGCTGTCGGTATTCATTTCATACACAAACTACTTTCTTTGACAGCACTTATTATTACCACAACCTTTGGTATTTGACAGCGTGACCATATATGGGATAGACTACCACCCTTTGATTTCACATCAAAGGATCATATTCAGTGAAGTTGATGTAATATAATACCAGTTACACATTTTAGTCAACTATTAGTTATTCTTGTACTTTTTCACTATTGCCAATCCCATAAATGATTCGCAGCATAACTAACTCAATGGACAACTTAGAAAATTACCTGCATATAAATCTTTGTAAACTTTTCCAACTCTGGTCTTCAGCAGCTAACATCATTCGTCAAACCTAACTAAAAGCAGTAATCATTTTACAACAGAGCAAACTAATCTGATCGGTTTTCAGATGGTACAACCATCTCAAGAATGATTGGTTCATAGACTACAAGATAAAGCCTTAGTGTTGCACATAACACCTTACTCTTTAGATATATTTAGATTTTAATTTGGTACAATTCAATAATTAAATATTCTGTTCTTATCATTTTCTTTTCTTTTTGTCATAAATTAATAATACATTTTTCCATTGCAGGTAAAAGGTAATGCATATAAAATTTTTGTAGCAGGGACTTCTAAGGTGCCATGTATTTTCAAACATTTGTCTTTTTGTTGTTAATCACTTCTCAGTTTTATTGGTAGAAGCATATCACAGTGGATTTCCACTTCTCACATCTAATCTTTTTTCCATATGTAATATATCTATTTAGAATTGTGGTAATAAAAATGACAGTGATTGGGTATTCATGATTATGATACTAATGATGATAAAATAAGTGTGACATTAATTTTTAATAATAATATTAATAATGATCATGATGACAACAGTAATGAAAATAATATAATACGGTAGCTCCAGGATTAATGTGTGTTTTTTTACAACAATTAAAGAGGTGACGTCACAGATCCAGCTGAGTGATCAATCATAAATGACTGTTCTTGATCACAATACAACACATTTTGGGTTTTTGTGCCTCTCTCCATCACAATGACAGCACATACATAGGGTTAGGTTGCTTCCACTGTCATCTGGGACTTACGGTGCATGAATAAGCATCCCAACGTGTCAACAAGCGCAAAGACAGAAAGCTCAAGTGTGCTCTTCATATAATTCAGTCGTCATTACTATACTAAACCACTTACTTCCACGGAAAATCTTGCACAGTACAATAATTAAATCTTTAACATATCATTCACCACTTTTATGATCACAACAGGAGTTCTACAGCTGAAGAGCAGTTCAGTCTTGTCATTATCCAGTTTTCCTGCACTTCCACATACATTTGTGTGTATATAATTCATTGTGTGGATAATGGCAACCCATTATAACACAGCTCCATTGAGGATACATTGTGACTGCAATAACTGCAATTACTTTTCTTTCAATTTCACAGGAACACGGGTGTTTTTGAATGCTTGGTAAATTGTTCTCTGAATTATTTGATCAGTGCAAAAGTTACCAATTATCAGTCAGGTATGAATTAGTTTGATTAACCAATATAAGTTCAATAATCCATGATATGCACATATAATCAGATAACAATTTTACCTATGTGGATACAAAGCCTGTTAAAATTGCTATATTATCCTGTTAGATATCAAGACGTTATTCTGCTGTAGCTCACATTGTCACTCTGAAGGATCATTTTCTATCTTCCAACAACTTCCAGTAAATTTGTGAATAACCAAGCTTTTTCAGTCACTGCATTAATAATCAGTCTTTACAGCAACTTCATGAACAACTAGATTACATCTTGGATGTGATCAATTCATCATCAAAGAAAGGGCAGTCTTGCATAATACACTGCGGTTTCCACTGGAATACAGGTGGTTAATGGACAATAGCAGACATTTTTTCACAAAGTATCTGTGATTATCCAAATTTGCTCCTTCATGGCAGTCTCCATAAGGTAATGGAAAGGAGCAAATGCCATGACAATTGAGGTGGGTAGTGGCAGAACTGGAGCAATACTAGTGAGGTCCTTTAAGGGCTGCTGGTGTCCTCGGCTGTGAGGCATCGATCTCTGGTGGAAGCCGGAAGGAGTAGGGTCCAGTGGTGTGTCTGAAGCCCAGGATTTAAAAAGGCTGATCCTACTTAAAGGCAGTCAACCGATGCGAGGTGATGGGAAAGCAAGCATAACCCTTCATGGGTATCCACTGGCCATGGGATGGGCTTACATGAAGGGCTGAGTGGAGGGAAAGTATAAAGAACTGACCGTGGAATACAGTAATACTCAGAAACAAGAGGAAAAGCTATACTGGTAGTGTGAATTAAGTGATTTCTGAATGAAATTAAAGCATTTCAGTGTCCTCCAAAATTTTCCCTCTCCAGCCTCCCTCCACTTCCTCCTGTCAGCCCTTCATGTTCTGCCGGAAGGATGCTGAGCCAGATTATCTCTCCAGTTCCTCACCTGAACAAGGAAGAAAAATACACTTTTAGTGATTTCTACAGTATCTGAAGGTAAGAAACTTTGTATTACAATGAAAAAACTATCAGAATTCTTAATTTATGGAACTTAAGACTTGTTTAGCACATATTTAGCTGATTTTACTCTCCTGGTAACCTTGAATTTTCTAAGTGGTGATTCCTATCACCATGCAGATATTCTTAAATATTAATGAAGATGTTTTCAATAGGCTGAATTTCTGAAAAATTCTGAATTTTGCAAGATTTTAAATGGAACTATATTCAACTGTACAGAAGATTTGTCCAATGATAACCATTTTTCTGTGTTGCTTGCCTATACAACCTCAGGATTACTGGTTTTTCAGTTTGAAATTCTTCCCATTAAAGTTCTTCCCAACTCCTGTGCTTATTTTGGTGACCCTTATCTTACTTTTACTCACCTAAATTTATATATCCACTCTGAATCAACCTTCTCCTTGAGATCGGCAACAGCAGCAAAGGATCGTGACCTTCCAAGTGGCTTTCTCTTGTTTGGTCTCTCCCCACAATACTGAACATCAACATAGTGGATTGTGTGGTGAAGGACAGGATGATAATTTATCTTTTTCCAAGGGATTGGGCTGAAGTCCATTTGAGGCATTGATATCTGCAACATGAAGAGAAATATCGGTTATCCTGAAATGGTTTAGTAATTTTGTTTTGCAGTAATGAGTAATGTATTATAGGATGCCCAAGAAATGTTTAATTTCTCTTCAGACAATGCTAGCTCCTGTTTTATCTATTTGGTAATTGTGTTTTGCATAAGAGGAATGTCTGTTGAGCAGGAAAGGGAGTAGGTAGGGGATAGGGGTGAGTGGTAAATGGTTGTATATGGATGATATTTGGTACAGCTTGAAGGGATTTCTCCTCGTTTTCTCTATTTACTACATCTGGGGACAAGGAAGGAGGGTCACTGTGTATGTGAAGAAGCCCTGCTGTGGATGTACTGTGTCTTGCTGCATTGCTTCCAACCCATGCAATGGGCAGAAGACGGGGGTGCGTGCCTAGAATGGCTACCTCCCTTACAAGGGGAAGAACCCCTTGGTATACATATACATGTAATTTCATTCATGCTCGTCAAATCAGATTCAACATTTCTAAAAAAAAAAAAAAAAAAGTTGTATATTCTTGATACCAGTGAATAGTCAGTTTCACCCATAAAAATTTGTATTATTAATTATCTGAGGTGGAAGAGTAAATTTCATGATATCACAAAAGCCTTACCATGCAAAAAAAATCTACAGAAATGACTTACCGACAATGTACCAACCTTCTGGTACGGAATTTCCAAATAGCGAATTTCTTGGCACGGTAATTCAAGAGGCCTCTTGACACTGACAGATGCCTTACGGACCGTGTTAGAAGATGACGATGATACGAGATTACCTGCAGCAGGCCTTCGTGGCGCATTGCGGGGTTTGATACTGACTTGATTCTCCTCCTCATCCCTGTGGAGAGAAAAAAAAAATTAATTTGACAATATTCCTCTACTATTGTACATACACATACTAAGGGCTTTTCCCCCCCCTTTCAAGGGAGGTAGCCAAAGTCAAAGGCATAAATCCACTCCCACCCATTTCATCCCCACATACACCACTCCCTCTTTTCTTGGCTCCTGGATGATGGGTAATCCCTGCATCTTGCCCTGGTCAGAAACGATGCACTAAGACACAGCACATCCACAGCAAGGCTGCTTCATTTAATAGGCGACCCCCCTCTCCATCCCCTCATGCAGAAAAAGAGAAGACTGGGATAAATCCCTTTGGACTGCATCAAAATATTCACACATTCTCCCTCACCCCCCATTGCTCACTCATGGGCAGTATGACTTACAGGCACTGAGCGGAGGAATTAAGGGTTAGAGACAGGATTTGGAGTAGGAATGGCATTAGGATAAGGGTTAAGGGTGAGATCAGAATTAAGGTTAGGACTGATTAGGATTGAGGAGAGGGAAGTTGTGGTGGGTGATCCTATTTCTAAAAGTATCAAGAAAGGGACTATTGATTACACAAGATGGGGGATAATTCCACTCTTGGATACTGCAGGGTACTTGAATATGTTGGTGCTTGTTGAGTATGTGTGGTATTAAGGTTGACTGCCTCAAGTTGTTCATGTATTTGTTAGGTGTAAGTTCCTTTATGTCAATTAGATTGTTTGATATTATACATCATTCGTCAAGTGGTTGAAGTTTAATGTCTTGTTTTAACCTAGTGACTGATGTAGTGTGTCTGTAATCATGTCTGATCTATCTTTCTGCTTTATTTTGTGTGGACTCTAATTTGAATAAATCATTGTTAGTGTGTGGATTTGTGCCACAATCCTCTAAGTGTGGCCAAATGAGTGTCCTATAAGCGAGAATTTTGATGTCTGTTGCATCTCTTGAGGTTCCTGCACAGGAATCCCAGGCTGTAGCCCTTACACTGCTTACATGTGTGGCCCACCTTGTGTCTGCTGAAATGTGGACCCTCAAGTATTTGTGGGGAAGGAGGGGGTATTATTTGTAATTGAAGACAATTATCTGTTTCTTCTCTACCTATAGGCTAAACTATCATCCACAAAAAATCTAGTAGTAGAGGAAAGTGATAGTGGGAGATCACTTTTGTAAGAAAAGGGAGAGAAGAGGCCCCAAGACAGTCCTGAGGAACACCAGAAATTACAGGAACAGTTTAAGAATTGACTACCCTTGAAAACAATGAGAAGTGGTCCTTGTATGCCATGATAATCTATTCCTAACAGTTGTTGGTGAGGGACTTTATTGAAGGCTTTGGTAAAGACTAAAACTATGGCATCTGAGTGGTCGGGTTCTCTCTAGTAATTGCATCCCTAACAAGCATTTAGCCCAAAAACCATGCTGATTTTCAGTCTGTACTTTTTGACTATCAAAGTGGTCCATTATATGTATATGGATAATATGTACTAAAATTTTGCAGGGGAATGAGGTAATCAAGACAGGCCTATAATTGGATGGGAATGTTCTGTCACTGGATTTGAAAATTGATGTCACATTTGCCTAAAGCCAGTCATGGGGAAGAGCTCTGGTTTGAATTGTCCGCCACCCATTTTCAAAAACTGATCTGTAGGGGAAGACGCTCTTCCTTCCATTCTAGCTGCTGTCAACCTCTGTGGCATCCATATTGGCAAAGGGGTTACAATTTATAATAACCCTTTTGATATCTGTTGGTATTTCTCCTTTCACCAGAGTTATTACTGATATCTAGTTCATATACATAACACCTGGTAACAAATTATTTGCCAAGTTGCTCATCAGAATAGTTCAAGAAAGTAAAAAAAAAATATATAGTGCTTATTTTCATCTTTTTCACTGATAACTAACATAATGTTTTCTTTTTTTTACTTGGCTGATTCCTTCCTCTTATCCTTCCAATATGTTATCCTTGTTCTGTATATCTGCTGATAAATACCAGCTGGTTTTTCTTTCCTCGTTTACATTCAGTGGCGGCGCCAGGGGGGGGGGCTTTAGACCCCCCAAAAAAGTGGCCAGCCCCCCCAACTGAAATGAGCAAATTGAAAATTTAAAACACTCATTGAAATAATTTTATTAAGTGGAATTTTTAATTGCCAGGGCTAAAGATTTGTCAGCCATCAGTGCTAGCCCAACCATTAACCCCCTCCCCTTCTGAAATGAGGATAATATATGCGTATTATCATATTACTATTAGCCCCCCAAAAAATTTGCTCAGCCCACCCTTAGCCTCCCCAACTAAAAATTCCTGGCGTCGCCGCTGTTTACATTAACATACTTTTTATCCATCTTGTGTCCCAACAGATTTATTTCTTTGCATCATCTTATTTAACATGCACCCATTGATGTCCTTTCGTCTTTTTAAGGCTAACAGTTGCATATCTGCACATGTGAGTACAGTACCCACATCCCAGTACAATCTATTCATAGTGTCACTTCAAATTTCTCAGTCACCCCTTACTCCACACTGTCTCCTATACTAGCCTACGTTTCTATCGCCACTACCACCTTCCCCCTCTGCAACTACTCATCTCAGTCCCAATCTTCCTCCAACCTAACACCCTTTCTCCCCCTTTCTGGTATATCTACCTCTAGCTTGACAACCTTCTCAGTTTATATACACATTCACCTACAACATTCTTTGATTTGTATTATTTATATCTGTGCCTCTTGAAAGCGGACAGTCACGGCATTCTTCCACGTCCATGGACTGTTTACCTCTCTTGACCAAATCACCCTCGTCGCCGGTTCCCATTTTTCCTTACCTTAACCTTTCCACTTTCACTTGCTATTCTTTACCTCACTAGTTACCACTGGGTCAACATTTATTCTCTTCCTAAACGTTCTTATATATTTCCTTCCATGGTAGGCGACACCACGCAAAAACAATTTCCTTCTTCCCATTTTCGTTAGTTAAACAAATCTCAAGCTCTATTTTGCGAGAGTGAAGGGGAGCAATGGGTACATTGCTAGCTAAACACATTGGGGATACAACGACCACTATCTGTGTGTGCACGCGCGTGTGTGCATGTGGTGATGCACACCCTACCCACATACAGCAAAGTTGGAGAATTTGCGCAGGCACAGCAGAGCCTTTCCTTCGCTCTCGGAGTTGGGTGGGTGCCGCTGGGCTGAGATTGGTCATCCCCAACCCCCTACTTTAAACTACCGAAGACTTCGTTACTGTTACCACTATTGATTTCGTTAATATTACCACAAAGGTTCACGTTACTATTACCACTTTTGATTATCATTAGTGATAATAGTAACGAATTAACTTTGTGATAACAGTAATGAAATTCTCTGTGATAATGGTAACGAAATCAAGTGGTAATAGTAACAAAACGTTACTGTGACCATAGCAATGGAAATAACTACTACCAATTCCAGTGGTTAGAAATGCTAACTGTAATAATGATAACGGCAAGGGTAATGGTAATGTTTATGATCTTTATTAAGATAACGATTGACAATTATATTGATGACCCAAATAGGTAATAGAGATAATAAATGAATACAAAAACTAATCAATGGGTGTAGGGTGGGGGCTTCTCTGAGCTGAATGGAATCGTTCGTTGATAGCCACAAAATTACTACAATCGCCGGGTTGGTCCAAGGGGCCATAAGAGCAGCCAAACGTTTTGGGGGTTGCGACCCTAAATTCAGACGATCTGAGGACCTAGCCCTAGCGTAACGTGATGCATCTTCCATTTTCAGCACCCACTGGACTATCTTCCTCGACTATTATCTTCATCTTTTCCATCACCAAACGATTCTATTCAGTTGAGGGGAAGCCCCCAGGAGATACACAAAGTCTGGCGTTCCCAGGCGCACCCTTCCTGCGCAGGTTTTTCGGAAGACGACAGGAGATCGCACTAATGTAACATTGGTAAAAATTAAACTTAGAACCCACTGTCGGTGGAAAAAGATAAAAAGTGAGATGATTGTTCCTGTATATTTCGACCACTCTGTGGTCCTCTTCAGCAGAAGAGGACCACAGAGAGTGGTCGAAATATACAGGAACAATCATCTCACTTTATCTTTTTCCACCGACAGTGGGTTCTAAGTTTAAAGACGACAGGAGTTTTACTCACCCCTTGTCTTTGTCGTCGTCGTGGTGCTGGTGAAGACCGTCGTCGTCGTCTTTGTCAGTGAAGTCTAGACATCGAGCTGCGAACAGATTCCGTCCCATGGACATGTCACCCGTGCGTGCTGTAGGGAAGATAGAGAAAAACACATCAGAGTTAGGCCACACTAGCGAGTACAGTAAGATGACGAAAAAAAATAAATGTACTGAAAGCAACGAGGTAGGTCACTTGAGCGACTAAAACATAACAAACTAGAAAATTGATATTCATATTACCAATGGAACATGAAAACCACACCCGCTTAATAATAATAATAAATAGATAAATAATCGGGCTGTAAAAAATAATAATCAGGCGACCTAAGGAAGATGGTGAACCGAAATTGTAATAATAACAATAATAATAAAAACTATGCGGTTTGGGACATGAACACAACTGGAAAAAAGTAACAAGCCTACCGTAGGGTCAAGATAATAGGGTGGGTGCTAATAATAATAATATTTGATGGATGCAGTATACATAAGTTTGGGATGCAGTGGAAGGAAAATCAGATAATTTGAGTATTATCCGGGGCACTGGTCACCGCCTACGATTGTTGATAAACGACACAAAACATTTATATAAACCTGAAGATAACAGGCGCGCTGGCACTTTAAATGTATTAAAGTACTTTATAATAAATCTACCCCTTCATGGCAACAAGCAAGTATAAATGACATGGCTGGAAACGGTTCTCTATTGGGAGTTCAAATTAGATCTCTCTATTATCAAAAGAAGTTTGGCTTATTCGAAAGGTCTGGTATACAAAGCGTTTCAAGTTTTCAGATTTTTTAAGAATATGAGATATTTTCGAATTCTGTTCATAACGGGAAGATTTTGTCTAAAGACTGCAGAATCGAGACATGGGGCTTTGAGGAAAACGCCAAACCGAATGCAAGCGTCACCTCGTGCTAAAGCCTTCAGCCCGGTGACGATCGTCATATTTTGTTCTTGCAGCCGCCTGACGATTTTATTCGATCAGGGAACGCTCCTTCTTCCTCTCTTTATAAAATCGCCCGGCATTAACCAGAGTGAAATTTGTAAAAAGTGTTCCCAGCTCAGATATTTGTCTGGCTAAAGCGAGTGTGTCTTTTAGTCGACAGGGTGCATTGTCATGATGAAGGAGACGCTCTTGGGGGAGGAGGGGGAGGTTTCCCTGTGACGATTAAAACTGTCTGGCACCATCTGCCAGGTAAATCACCTGTCTTGGTGCCAGGGTAGACAGAGAAATAAAAAAGTGTTGTGGCACTCGAGTGGGCGGGAGGGGGGGGAGTAACAGTGGCACTCGTCCTCTTATCGTAAACAAAGAAAAGAGAGATAAGGAACATCTGACGCTTGTGCACCAAGGCCCGCGCGCGCGAACGCACGCACACAGGCAGATGCATACTCATGCTGTGGCGACCCCTTCGCCAGGTGATTTTATTCAGGAGGGTCGGGTCACGTGACGAAAAGATGACGCAACAATACGCCCACGTACGCATGCACGCATTTGTCGGCGTTTCAGCATATATCATACCAACTGCTTGGCATTAGCAAGAATAATATACATAAAGGCGATCAGTTTTAGTACACATTAAACATCGAGTATATTTCCTTGCTTGAGCTGGTCTACAACCGCGCGCGCATTTATCACAGAGTTGTTAAGAGGTTTTAATAAAAACATGCGAGGGAGGGCCAGCCAACAAATGGAGTCGGAAAGCAACAGCTGTTATACGAAGACAGCTACTTCGACCAGGACATATTTACGTCGTGTATTATGTAAAAATTGTCTAGACATTGTATCTAAAAAAAAAAGGACAGTGACCACTTCACTATCACGGGGAACTTATATATTTTATCATGGTTCCCACCAGACAATTCTATTCGCATCTGTAGAGCCCCCTTCTGTAGAAGTGGGGTCAACAATATAAATTGTTAATTTATTTCCTTAACTTGGTTTTATTCTTTCAGAGTTGATTGTATTCCTACATTTATAAATGGAGGGTGGGTGCCTGCCTTGCCTAGCTACCTCCCTAGCTTTTTGGTAGATAGAAAAATAGATACATTTATTATCGACATTTAATCTTCCAGAATTTTTATCTGTAAAAGGTTAGTGGACAGAGTGAAATAAAAAAAAATTATTAAGGGAAGGGTGGAAGCGATAGCCCAAACATAACCCAAACTTCATCAAACTGATAAAAAAAAAATCACTTATAGAAGCTATATGACTACCACTGCATGGGAAGAATGTTTCGATCCCAGCATGTTTATACATACACACAATAAACGTTGTATATACACATTCAATAAAGGCAAGGAATTAATCAAAATGTAATAACAATAATAATAGTAAGGATAAAATATAATAATAACAACCAAATTAAAAGAATGGCGACTACATTAGGGAGTGTAAAAACAAGTGGACAAAGAAAGATCAATATTCTTGGCCATGGACAACGAGAAGAAAAACAAAATAGAGGTAGGGTCGAAACACACGTGTTACGATAAAAGCAATGTCGTAAAAAGTGTTATAAAAATGGGGGTGGGGCAGGGCGAAGTGGGGAGGGGGCGCAGAGACCCTTACAAACCTCAATTACAGACACACGCACGTACACACGCACACAAACGATTACACAAGCGCGCGCACATGTACAGATACGCAAACACACACACACACATTTGGCCGATGAAAGCATAAATGCGGGACATCACGAGCGTAACTCTTATCCTGTATGTTACAATTAGGTATACATACAAACACATGCATACACGTACATGTACATATATTCACTCGCAAATGCACACATTCAATCGTACATAAATTCACGCACATGCACATCCATACACGCGCGCGCACACACACACACACACGCACGCACACACACACACACACACACACAAACTCAGATGAACATATGGAAAACAAAGCTACATTCTCACCGCCCGGCCGCGCATATGGCAAACAACTGTGGTCTCGATGCGGCCAGTCATGTCCGTGCACCGCCCGTATATACATGCATGTGCACATGCGCGCGCACACATATGCGCACACGGACGTATGAGGCAAGTCAGCAACCACATACGCAGCTTGACGAAGGAACAACCTAGACTCTGTTCACGTTAGCCCGGCAGAGATTTATTCATTATCAAGGCTGTACTGCTTCCCTAGGGGATAGAGAGGACCTGCAGTGACATCATCGCTCTCTGATGCACTTTGAGGAATTTGTTCTGGTGAAGGGCAGAGTCGTGGGTAAACTGAGACGTACAGGGACGTAAGATCAATCTAGGACCACTTCAAGTGTGCTCTCTTTAGCTGAATCAAATTTGTTGCTCTTCTTGGCCAGAGCAACATTTTTAAAGTGAGTCGCACCAATTAAACCGTGGATTTCCCCCCCTCGGGTTGTTTCACTGTCATAAAACAAAGAAGAATTTATGAAAAATCCTTAAAAAAAAAAAAAAAAAATGAAGTTGACATTCTCAAACTTTCATTAACACTGGTGTAAGGTTGAAATAAACGGAGCATTTGATCAAGTCACAACTGGCTTCGTGATAACCCCTTCCTTACTGAAGGAATCCTTCAAAGACGAATAAAATCACCTGGCGGCAGCCAAAACAAGAGTGGGAAGAGTGCCACCCGGCACGGAAGGGGTTCTGGGATCTTGAGGTGTCGTCCCTTAAGGACGAATAAAATCGTCTGGCTTCAACCAGAATAAAAGCTTCACGATATGTACTTGTATCGACGGATGTACCCTGTCTGCTGGAATGGCGCGCACACACACATACACACACACACACACACTCCATCAATTTCATTCTGGGCTTTGTCAGACGATTTTATTCCGCTGAGGGGGGGAGCATCGGGAACCTTATTCTGGTGATTAAAAATCGCGTGGCGCCAGCCAGAATGAAATGTACGAAGTGCGTCATCGCTTCGGCCGAGGCCAAGGGTGCCAAGATGGGAGTGCCAACAGTGCCTCAGGGGGAGAGCAGCAGCAAGAACAACAAAGGGAGGAATTCGGCCGGATTAATTATTATTTATGCATGCCAAAGTTCATATCTTCATACTACTTGTAAAAAAGTCGCGTCCTTTTTGTGGGTGTCTGTTCCCAACAGATATGTATGTATACATGTAGTGGTATTTATGTACACGCACACTCGCGTAAACACATACACACATGCGTGCGCACACATAGACACACATTGACAAATACACACACACACACATACGAGAAAAACACTGGGTCTCGGGGTAACCACTTACCAATGTCAGTTTGGTAAGAACTGGGTGGGGGGGGGGGTTGTGTGTAAAGCTTTGATGATATCCCCTGCAGACTTCAACAACCCTGGCCTCATAACAACCGTGAAAATATATAAGATCAAGAAAGCGGTCTAATCCGGAAAGACTAGACTATCACCCATACACTGCCTCGTCACAAACAAAATGGTACTTTCTTTTGAAAATCATAATAATCTCAACATCTCCTAACTCAAAATAATTTGGCAAATTTTGATTCAGTGATGAAACTCCCCACATCTCAATCGTCACTCATTAACTTCGTATTCAAAGGAACTCCTAAAGAAAAAGAATACAAAAAAAAAAACATATTTGCTCACGCATGGTTGAACGTTAAATGAAGTTTATCATTTTTTTCCCACACTTCTTAAACTCACCCCAGAACTCATCGTCCTGTTTGTCTTCCAAGACGTCGTCGAAGATGGACCAGGCCGATGTTGTGGAGAATTTGATGAACATCTTGACTCGGTTCGAAGTCGAGCTATTCTTGAAGGCTCTGAAAGCGCTGAACGTCACCCGGAGGTGTCACGAAGTCGAAAGACACAAAATCAATGGTTGAGTTCGAGAATTTTCTTGAAATCGTTCTCTAGGACATAACTCCGCCTTGTAAGAAGTCTTTCCTTTCTTTAGGCTCTCGAAGGAATCGTCATTGTTCTTGAAACGTTGTAAGGTTTTTCTCTTGCTGTTTATGAGAGTTTGTCAAATATCTATTGGAACACTTCGTCCTTGTTATGGTTTCACTAAGGTTATATAAATTTCACAGTGTCTATGTCCTTACTATTTGTTGAACTATATATAGGCAACCGAAGATGGAGTCTAACTTTCTGCCTGTTGAGATTGATTGAAAAAAAAAAACCACAATAACATTTTTGACAAAAGAAATTAAAATATATTACGGTTGTCAAGTCATATCAATTGGTGTAAAATGTTTATTTCATTTCTATGTACGATTATTATTTTCACAGATTTCTCGTTTATAACAATGCTGTTGGTGTATCGAGGACCCAAGAATCTGGTTGAAGAGTAATAGTGACTGACTATGCGGAAAAAAGAAACTGACAGAACGATCAAAACTGACCCAATGTCCCCCAAAAAGTCCTCCCGGGACGGGAATGCCCAAGAGTATCAACACGCTTCCCTTTTCTGCGCAATACAGACGACCTTAATGACCCCTTACCCATACTTAAGGGGGCTGGACGAGCAATTACTCTTAAGATACCCTTCCGTGCGGGCAACCAAGGGTCTGAGAGGGATTCGAAGCAGCTTTCATCGACTTAATGACCCAAGTTCTCCGAAGGGCAGAATCTTCGGGACAGCTGAGTCATGTTTCTCGGACATCTTTTTCTTTCAGAAGTTGGTCTTGATGACTCTGAACTCGGGTTTTGACAGTTGATAGGCAAATATGCGAAGGTGGTTTTTTATAGGGCGAAGTGCCGCGATCCCACGTATAATCCTTTCAGCTCCTCTTTTTACACGCCAGACCGAATCGTCACAGACTTACACACGGTGCGGGTCGGTTTTTGAACGAAGTATGAAAAGACTACGCTTATCTAAACAAGATCTTACTGTAAAACTTCCGTTTCTTTCCGACTATCTGTCGACTTTCCCTGACGCCCTTACCCTCTCGTTAGAGCAGCACCACTTGACATATAAAATCACCGACATCCGCCCATGTGGCTGGGGAGGCGATTTCGAGCACCATTCGCGCCGACTACGCTGCTGCAGTCAAAAGACACTGTGACAACATTCCCTCCTTCGGGACCCGAACCATGTGACAGCGAGACCCACCCACGCCCACACCAAGTCCGCGGCACTGGTTACCCCCGAGCTGCCAGCCACGGACAACAACAATATGCGTACCACCACTGGTGCGTTACTGACTGCGAGACGCAGTTGGGGAATGACACGGCCCCGTCTTGCTGGCATTGCCAAGGGCTTTAGCTCCATTAAGAGCTCGTAATGGAGAGGATTCGTTATGGCACTCTTAATGACGAGGCGCCTCCTTCTCAACGACGGCTCTGTCGGGGGCACCGACACGGGGTCGAGGCAACACTGAACCTTCACGAGGGCTTGGAGTTGCCGGCGAGGGGC
>NC_134782.1:22784462-22796962 GCF_046742065.1 Oratosquilla oratoria
CCCAAAACCCATCATACAAACTTTATCTAAAAAAAAGTGTTTTCGTATTTTCTGCCTTTTAATTCTCTCGCTGTAATGACTATCTTCACAGACTTTGTTCTGGCTGACTCAAGACAATCTTATTCAGCTTATGTAGAAGGGGGCCGACAACATTTTCACTAAAATTGGTTCCTTTGGCCTAATCGATAGACAGACAAACAGACAGAAAGAGAGAAAGAGATTAATTATGGCCGCGATAAGGTTCAACTCCTGATGCAAATTTTCTTCATCCAATTACCCTCGGCTAACTACCTCCTCCTCTTCCTCCTCCTCCTCCTCCTCCTTCTCCTCCTCCTCATCTTCCTCCTCCTATTCTCAGCTTCCACCTCCTTTATCAATTTTAGGTCTACATTTGCTTGAAAACACACACACACACACATCCACATATACACACACACAAACACATACACACACACACACACACAAACACATATACACACACACACACACACACATACATACACACACCACACACACATCCACATATACACACACACACACACACACACACACACACACACACACACAAACATATATACACACACGAACACACACGCGCTCACACACACATATATATACACACACACACAAAGACACACACACATACAAACACACAAGTATACGTGCAAATTTTGTAAATTGCGAGAAAAGCGTTCTGCTTAATCTTTCCCCAGTGCAGTTGCTTGCTATGAGCTGAACGTAATTACGAAAGGAACGGCGAAGAGAAGTAATGCTGCCACATATGTTACAGATTTAGATAAACGACCATGACTACGGGAAAAGGTGGCAGATCCCGCATGCAAAGCCCATGACATGCGTTAAGCGACTCCTGTTGTGTAACACACCCACCCAACTGTCGTAGTGACTGAGTCTTATGATGACAAAAAAAAAAAAAAATCCATATCGAAGATTGTTTTCATTTTAATATAAAGGCTATTCGTGAGTACATCAACTGCTACACAAAAACTACCATGGAAAGCTTTTATGTTATCCAGGCGAATACCACCGGGTGGTACTTTTCTTTTTATTCTGTCTGCCGCCAGGCGATTTCATTCTGGGTCTCAGTCGGGTCTCAAATACCTCTACAGCCTCAGGCAAGGTCAGAGGTCACCCACTGCACGTGGAGGCAGATGTACGATGACCTACTATGAAAGGGTCTCCCAGAGAAGCCATCACGGCGTTATGGATTGTATACAAACCCTCGTAACATTTAACCTATGGAGGAGGACACACCAAACAGGCACTTGAGGTTGTCACTCCAAGGACGAGGTAGAGGGGGTGGGGGGGCGTCACTAGGGTGCCAAGACCCCCGTTCCCCCCCTCCCCCCTCATTTTTCTCCAATGACACTACTGGCACAGGTGGCCAGTGGCGTCATCGGAAGCTTGCTGGTCTCAACCGCTTAGTTGTGGGTTCGAATCCCGCACTCCTCTTCGAATCCCAGTATTGGGTATACCCTACCCCAACAGACCCCAGAGCTCATAATAGGGCAAAGGTCACGGCTTCGGCCGCAGCTACTCTTCAGCGTCTTCAGGCGTAGTTGGCTCCTCACCTTCTACCAGCGGCACGTTTCTGTATTTCAATCACAGCTTCTTCAGAGTCCCCTTACGGCCCACAGTCACGTTTAAAGATGTTCTAGCTTACGCCAGGTGATTTTATTCGGTACAGAGAGCCTCTGGCCATAAGAAAGGAGCCTCGGCTAACCCATGGCTTTCTTCGGGTTTTCAAGTTAGCTGAACAGAACAGGTCGGCACCAGACAGGATAAACAAACAAGTCGAATAAGATAATCTTCGTAGAAAGGGGTTTAAGTGCCTACATCCCTTACTTGGCCTTTTGGTTATAAGTCCGAAGGGACGGGACACATGTTCGTGGTTCGTGATAACCACTTCATCGAAATGTCACAGGATGTTTTGAAAGAAAGAAAGCGAGATGATACCAACCTACGCTGTCTCGTGTCTTGTCCTAATTGACCTCCAAGCACAGGATGTGTTGTCGGTCGCGTTTATGTCCTGGGCTGGATACAGGGTGTCCCGAAAACGTGTACTCAAGCTTTTGAAATGTTTCGTGACGTTATCAGTACGTTATCTTCAAATGTGGCTGGATAATGGCGGTCATCAGTTTAAACACTTGCGAACACGCAAGGGGAACTAGACTAAATTCAGGGGAAATTTTATTATCTATCTATCTATCTATCTATCTATATATATATATATATATATATATACATATATATATATATTGTATTCTTTTAATTGATGACCATTATTTCCTACACACCGGTGGATTCGACATTAAGACATGATTCAGACAGCGAGTACATCTTTTTGAGGGAAGTGAGTCATGTAGCCTACTTCAACTAAAGTCTGGACAAGCGGATGTTAAAGAAAAAATAGTGTTTTGTCTGGAATAGAAATAAAAAAACGAAAGAAACACAATCTGGTACTGAAACACGATATTTTTTTCTTAAGGGGTTAAAGGGGTGGACCCCCCTACCCTTGTGGCCCTCTGTAAGGTCTCTTTTATGTTCCTACTGGGGAAAACTCCGCCCACGCTGAAGGAGGAGCCACTGCAAGGAGGAGGGTTTGCCAGACGACGTTTGCTGTTGGTAAAAAAAAAAAAAAAAAAAAAAAAAAATCCGGGACAGTTCACCATCGCCCAGAACCAGTGATTCACCCGAATTTCCTGTGGAAGTTCGTCTATGCGGAAAAGAACTACAATAATAACAAAAGGAAAATAGTCAATAGACGGACAGACAAAAGGTGAAGCAAGTTAGAAGTTTTACATCAGGAGTCGCTTAACTGCGACCAGGACTGTCCCAGTTGTCCCAAGTGTCAGGCCACTTACGAGTTTACCCGTAGTTGCAGGACTCGAACACGGGACCAGGTCACACGAGTCGCGGTAGAAAACAACCCAGCAATCGGCACAAAACCTCCCTTGATGGGAAAACAGATAAATCATAGTTGACACATTTATGTTTTTTGTTTTTTTATAATTATCGTTCTGGTAATTCCCATCCACGATAAGAACACAGTCCCTCAACAACTTGGACAGGAAAAAGGGCCTCCTGATTAAATATTCATTTGGAGCGGCCACCTGCTCCAACGCCACGTCATCTCCCAGGGGAATCACGCACCAGGGGTCTATGGTGCCTACGGCCCACGGTAACCCCGTGACCGCTCCCCCCCCTCCCCCCGGGTGAGGGGGAGGGACAGGATTTTTTTTGAGATGTTACTCCTACGGGCTTTGTTTAAGGATTGTCATGACAGATGACAGTGAACTTTTACACGCAGGAAACTTTTTTGCCCTTTTAATAAAGTCAGGGGGAAAAATAAAACGAAATTAAACAAGATAAAATAAAATAAAATCTAATAAAATTAAATAGAACGAAAATAAGTACGTAAATGGGTAAATCAAATGATAACGATATCATTAATGATAATAAGAACATGAAATGAATAAAAAAAATTACATAGATTGAAATAAAATTAATATCAAAATGAAAATCAAAGGCGTTAGGAACAACGTCGGCTAGGTACGAGTCCCTGCTGAGGTCAGGACATGAAGGAGACCCAACGAAGAGGAAAAAGAGAAGAGAAAGAAGAAAATAAGACGGAGGAGGACAAGGAGGAAGAGGAGGATCAGGAGGATAATATGGGACAGAAGGGGAAGGAGGAGAAGGACGACAAGGGACAGGAGGGGAAGGAGGAGGAGGAGGAGGAGGAGAAGGGACAGAAGGAGGAGGAGGAGAAGGGACAGGAGGAGGAGGAGGGACAGGAGGAGGGACAGGAGGAGGAGAAGAGACAAGGAGGAGGAGAAGAGACAGAAGGAGGAGGAGAAAAAGGAGGAGAAGGGACAGGAGGAGGAGGAGGAGGAGGAAAAGGGACAGGAGGAGGAGGAGGAGGAGGAGTGGGAGCCGGCGGCTGTGACTCAAGCGTCGGTCAATTAAATGCGACTTGGATCGCGAGGGTCATCAGCTTTCACTGAGGACGACGGGGCCCCTTCCAGCTCCCGAGGGCCTTAAGGGCCTCGTCTGCTCATCGGGGGCCCCTGACAGGCATAGTCATCAAGAAAGGGCCGGATCTTAAAGATCTTAGGGCCTGCGTCTGACCATTGGAGGGCCTTGTACGTGTTGACATTGAGATAGGTGCAAGGCCCTAAAGATGTTAGGGCCCTCATCTACTCACTAAGGGCCCCTTCTGGGCGTTTTCATCGAAAAGGGATGGAGCTTAAAGCTCTTCGGGCCCTCATGTGGTCGTTGGAGGGCCCTTGTACGCGTTGACATTGAGATAGGACAAGGCCCTAAATATCTTGGGGCCCTCGTCTGCTCTTTGGGGCCCCCTTGCGGGCGTTGCCATCGAAAAAGGGCCGGACCTTAGAGATCTTATCGAGGAGGGAGTGGGAGTGCCTCCGACTGCGTGGCACTGATTAACAAACGGGTTCTTACGCCAGCTAATGCCTCTGAAGGCCATGGGACTCTTCGTTGGCACGCAAAGTGCCACCTCAGGGCACAAGCCCAACCCCAGCGCCTTCGAAGGCTTTGAGAAAACGCAGGACTCTTCTTGGCATTCAGGAGTGTCACTTAAGAACATCCAATCTCCCCTAAAGACTCCCCTCAAAACTCCGAAGACATTGAGCTCTTTTTTTGGCCTGAGTACTAACTCAGGGCACGGGCCCCTCCTCCAGTGCCTACGAAGTTTTTGAAGGACATAGAGAACGTGTTACCAAGCTTAGCGCCACTTCGGGTTAAGAGCTCAACCAGATAGTGTCCATCACGTTCCTGAAAGACATGAGGCACTTCTTGGCACTCTCAGTGCCACGTTAGGGTACACTGTCTTCACTAGTGTCCGCGAAAGCTTCTTGCCACCTCAAGACACTCGGCCAATAGTGTCTGAAAAGGCTCTGAAGAATGAGATACTTTCCGGCACACTCTCACCCTTGGTGTCTGCAGAGTTTGAAGAACATAAGACTTTTGTTGGGAACCACAGTGTCTACTCAGAGCAAACTCTTTCCCTTTCCCTGCAGACTCCTAAGCTTTTTGAAGGACATAAAATCTTCCTTGATATGTACTACACCGCCTTAGAGTAGATATTTCTCCGTTGTGCTTCTGAAACTTCTGAAACTTAAGGTCTTTCTTGACATCCAAGACTTCCAACTTAGGAAATCTCCTTGACTGCCTCCGAGGTACGTGAGGCCTTTCTTGGTAAATATATATATAGTGCACAACCTCACCCTTTAGAGCAGCGTTTCTCAACCTTTTTACCCTTGCGTAACCTTTAAAATAAATTGCATGTCTCAAGGAACCCCTGCGGAAAAAAAACATAAACCATATCTCGTAATAATAGGTCAGATAGGATGATCTCTATATTACATTATTACAATAACCAAGAATATGTCGTGCGTGTTTAATTATATTACGTATATGAAAAAAAAAAAAGTGCATTAGTTTATCTCACTTGTTCTCGAGGGACCCTTAGGGACCTTTTGCGGAACCTTAGGCTTCAGGGGAACCCTGGTTGAGAAACGCTGCTCTAATGACTCTTTAAGACAGTTTCTTGCCTGAATAGTCTATCATTTCATTGCCTTAGATAACAAAATCCATCTCGGAACTTTGTAACATAGAAAATAAGTAGGGGGATACCCAGTTCAATAAGTAAATACATGAATAAATAAATACATAAAAGAATGAATGAATAAACATACAAATGAAAATGTATCAGACAAACGTAATAATCGGTTAATTCTTTTTGGCCTTGTAGTTACACAAGGATAAGAGTGGGTCTTATATGGCACCATCGTGTATTCGAAAAAACAAGGAAAGCCAAAGACACTGGCCCAAGACAAAAGCCCAGTGTGTCCCCCAAAACAACAACAAAGACTGGAAGGATCGTGAGCGTCACAAAGACAACTAAGGGACAAGACAAAGGCTGCTGCAGTCGCGATAACACGTTCCTATCGGCGGCGATAACCACTTCAGCGCCGGGAGGAGATTCCCCTCTTCCCGGGGCTCCGGGTGACATCGAGTTATCGTTTTATTCGTTCCCGTGGGTCCTCCCGTGGGAGTGACACTTCACTCAAAAAAAAGACCACACACACATACACACACACACACACACACACACACACACACACACACACACACACACACACACACACACACACACACACACACACACACACACACACACACACACACATAGTGGCCAGACACTCTGTATGGACGAACCCACACCCAACCCCGGGGGACAAGAGACACCAACGTCGTCACGAGGAGAAACAACACAACAACGGCAACAATCACGCAGAGCCAACCGACCCCGCCGACTCTCTTCGCCCGGCCCCGCCCCGGCCCGGCCCCCGTCGCCCCTTCTCAGGGCCCGGCCGCCGGAGCAAGCGGACGTTGGGACAGCGGACGGACATGCCAACGACTTTGACAAAAGCAAGAACATAAACAGCTCAGCCTCGGGCACCACTTGCGCAAGGCTAGAATCACGACTACAGCAGCTGTGGCAGACCCTGAACAAAAAAAGAGAAAAGAGAGAGAGAGAAAAAAAGAGAGTCCCAACAAGGAGAGTGACGTAAGCAACAGCCCTTGCCTCGTCCAGGACGCCCCTCAGGCCGAGCGCATAAAAAGACAAATTATTAGATAAGAAAAAAATTATAACAACAGTGATAATAATAAAACTTATATGTGTATACATTACATATATAATGTGGTTGAGAATATATATATATATATGTATATATATATATATATATATATATATATATATATATATATATATATATATATATATATATATATATATATATTTAGTAAACACGTTTGTAGGCTTAATGACATGCTCTTTACTATACTACGATGCAATTATCAACATGGTCTTGATATGCATTACCATCATTGTCATTTGGTAGAGACTGAAATGTAAAAGGGAGAAAGAAAAAGAGAAAGAGAGAGAGTGAGCGAGAAGAGAGAGAGAAACACAGACAAAAAGAGAAAGACAAAAAAGAGACAGAGAGAGTAAGAGAGAGTTTTTTTTTGAGACAGAGAGAGTAAGAGAGAGGAGTTTTTTTTTTTTTCTTTTTTTTATCAGGATGCGGTTGGGAGTTTATGGCACAAGAGGTCCCTCTATGACAGTCCCAGACTTTCGTAACTTTGAAGACTTGATACCTCAACACGCAAAACTCCCCTGGTGCCACCGGCCGCTCGGATTCGAACCTCAAACACCACATAAAAATGTATCGGTCCTAATCTTTTTTTACTTCAACGGTTGAGCCTTAGAATATAATAATCTGTCTCCATATCCGATTTCTCTCACTTAAATCCATGGAATGAACAAATTAATAGAAATAGCTTAATAAAGACGAAAAGATCGTTCAATAATTAAAAGTAAACGCTACGAACTTTGAATCTTATCAACTATCCATTTATCTTATTCGTTTATCCCTCAATCTATTTTCAATTCCACTCGTTAACGAAAATAGTAATTCCTATATATTTTTTTTTTTCCTTTCCGTACCCCTTTGTTTAGTATTTGGTTACCGTGGAGTAACGAGTAATTAACCACGGGGGACCGGAAACGGGGCACGATTACCCCTAGAGTATTCGGGAGGGGAATTCCAAAAAGGGGGGGGGTCCTATAAGACACGAGGGGGGGGAGACGGAGCTGGTAATGACCGAGGGTTGTGCGTTCCCACTCACCGCACACCTACCAAAGAAAACGGCCAAACACTCTCGAGACCTTAGTGGTAGCAAGGAGATGAATAAAATCGCCTGACGACAGCTAGGACGACATGAAAAGTACCACCAGCTAGGGAAGGGGTTAATTGTATGCTTCTTGAATAAATACACTGAACAAGTGGACTACACCCACAAAATTCAAATTTCGGAGTAAATATTTACATTTTAATGTACACATACTTGAAAACACGTCATGGGTCCTCACTGAAAGTTAGGAGTTCTAAGAAATTGCCTCTTTTCAAGTAAAAAAAAAAATCCTTTGTATTCTATAGATCTAGAATGGGTAGAAATGTCACAAAAATAATAAAAACAATTTCTCCGATCCAGCGGACAGGCAGTTTTTTTGATCAACTAATTCATCTATTTGCTTATTCATTCATCTATTTCATTCAATAATTGTTATTAATGTAATGATTACAATTTTATTTTTCATGTGTCAAGGATCAGTAACATGTCAATGTCGTAAAAGGTGTTACAATGGAAAATGGTCATTATATATATATATATATATATATATATATACACACACACACACACACACATATATATATATATATATATATATATTTTTTTTTTTTTTTTTTTTTTTTTTTTTTTTTTTTTTGCCGGCACCATCCCACAGAAACACTTGGCTCCAGTGATCACGCAATACAGTAATTCTAAATCAACCTGCACAGTACAGATCACAAAGATACAGAGTGTGTTCTATAATAGAACTGATGTGTATACATGAGTGTAGAAGTGACGGAAATAATTTATGGTTGTATAGAGTGCATATCTCACATATGGAAGACGGTGTAAATAATCTCTCTCTCTCTCTCTCTCTCTCTACACACACACACACACACACACACGCGCGCGCACGCATACACACACACACACATCTACCCCCACACAAATACGCACACACCCATCTACCCCACACACAAACACACACCTATACCCACCCATACACACTTACACACGTACATCCATCTACCCCTACACACAAACGAACACACACACACACACACACACCCATACCCATCCACTCATACACTTGCACACCCATACCCACCTACCCATCTATCCCCCACACAAACACACATACACACACACGCGCGCGCGCCCACCCCCATATCCACCCACCCATTTACCCTCCCACACACAAACACACCCACACCCACACCCACACACACAGTGTATGTCTCCCATCGTGTCCAAGCTGAAGGGGTTGACGACTTTTAACGATCTTGGCAGTGGTGGCCGGCTGATCGCTCGCTAGCACTGACTGGATCAGGGCCCGACTGGGCCTCGTGACCGCCGGCAACGAACCGGTCTTGGGCTCCGGGCTCACATCCGTTGGAATGGATTAATTAAACAATTTATTTGTCGCCCACCCCCACCCACCCACACACACATACCACAAGAACAAGAAGGCTCTTTCACTCCATGGTATGACAATTGCCTGACTTTTATCATCGTTGTGATTGTTTTGTTTTTGTTATTATGAGTTGTTATTGTTGTTATTGATGTTATTGTTGTTATTGATGTTTTTTGTCGTTGTTTTTTGTTGAGTTTTTTATTGTTATTACTGATGTTATTGTTGTTATCAATGTTTTTGTTGTTATTATTGTTATTGCTGGTTATTGTTCTTGAAAGTAACACACGGGGCGTGCGACCCCTTCCGCCATTTTTGCTCCCAGCCCTGGTGCCGCCAGGCGATTTTATTCATCTCCGTGGCAAAAAAAAAAAAAAAAAAAAAAAATCACTTCCGATAGCCAAGGGGTCGAGAACGAGCAGGACTGACACCAAACAATCGAAACATCGTGATCTATGTCCTCGGCTGTACGTTCACAAGGGCAATAGCGGGCTCGGTTATTTGTTTCATCTCGACCCCGACTGTGACGTGAATCGGAGGAGACCGTGGAGGGCGTGGCACTCTACCCACCGGACCACGAGACGCCCGTGGGAAAGAGCGAAGGGCCAAAGAGAGCTTGGAAGAGAGTGAAGTGAAGTCTGAAGGGGGTGGGCGAGGTTGAGAGGGAGGGAAAGAGGCTGGGAGAAAGAGAGATAGAGAGAGAGAGAGAGAGAGAGAGAGAGAGGGGGGGGGAGGGGGGAAGGGTTTTTGGTAGATATATAGGATGGGGGGAGTTTGTGATGAGGGGGGCGGGTGAGATGCCGTTGGGGTAAGACGTCAGGAAGAGATGAAAGAAAGGGTGAGGGAGGGAGGGAAGACAAGGGAAAAGAGAAGGAGAGTGGAGGAAGGGAGAAAAGGGGGA
This sequence comes from Oratosquilla oratoria, assembly GCF_046742065.1. Lineage (NCBI taxonomy): Eukaryota > Metazoa > Arthropoda > Malacostraca > Stomatopoda > Squillidae > Oratosquilla > Oratosquilla oratoria. The sequence goes on from NC_134782.1 coordinate 22,794,500, forward strand.
TATGAGGGAGTGAGGGAGTGATGGAGGGAGTGAGTGAGGGAGTGAGGGAGGGAATCAGGAGTAGGGGACTCCTCCCAAACTATACAACTGACATGAGCAGCAACAGCAGCTGACATGAGCAGCAGTAGTTGACATGAGGAGCAGCAGCAGTTGACATGGGCGACAGACTGATAATAATGATAGGGGAGGACCCGTCGGACAACTCCACGCTCGGGTTTTCCGAGAGAACCGGCGATAATAATGATGATGATGGTGATAATGATGACGATGATGATAACGATGACGATGATAATGATAGTGATGATAGTGGTGGTGGTGATGATGATGATGAAGATGATGATGACTAGGATAATGATGCCATCTGTGCATAAAGACCCCCACATCACAAAATGCGGGGAGGAAGAGTTGTTTTCAATTTGTTGTTGTTGTTGCTATTGTTGTTGTTGTTGTGATTTTATTTATGAGGCGAGTCTGTTATTCAGATGAGAGGCTGGGTACTCCCCCCCCATCCCCTCCGGCCCCTGGACTCCGCCGTGGGGTCGCCTTTGATTCACATTCCTCTCAGGTCGGGGGTCCGCCCTCACCCTGGCAATAAAACAACAATGAAAAACAACAAGAATATTCACTACTGAAGGACTAAACCCTTTGGCGTCTATACTCGACTTAGCGTTTGTTCTGCCTGCCGCCTTGAGATTTTATTCAGCTGAGGGGAAACCCTCGTAGACATAAAGGGGGAGCCATCCCGATTCATGTGTCTGCCGCCAGGCGATTTTATTCACCTGAGGGAACAGCCTATAGACGCCAAAGGAGGGCGACTTTCCAGGCTTGAGTAAATAGCCTGGCGGCAGCTTGAACGTGTGTAGAGGCAAGGAGGGCAGTTGGAGCTGGAGTCTCCTACAGCTGAATCAAATCGCCCGGATTTCGCCAGAACAAAACAATCTTGGCGATTTGCATGGCGTTGCCGATAGCCAGCGCTTCTATCCCCCGGGAGAGAGAGAGAGAGAGAGAGAGAGAGAGAGAGAGAGAGAGAGAGAGAGAGAGAGAGAGAGAGAGAGAGAGAGAGAGAGAGAGAGAGAGAGAGAGAGAGAGAGAGAGAGAGAGAGAGAGAGAGAGAGAGAGAGAGACAGACAGAGAGAGAGAGAGAGAGAGCGAAGTGGCTGAGCCAGAGGGCCACAAAGGAGAAGATGAATGAGGAGGACGGGGAAGGCGAGAGCGTGAGAAGGAATGGACGAGGAGGAGGAGGAGGAGGAGGAGGAGGAGGAAGAGAAACTAGAGGAGAAGAGGAAAAGGATAATATACAGAAGCAGGAGGAAGAATGGGAGGGAGAGGAGGAGGAGTAGGATCATAAGGAAGGGGAAGAGAAAGAGGAGGAAGAGGCGAAGGAAAGTGAGGAGGAGGAGGTGAGGAGGAGGAGGTGAGGAAGAGGAGGAGGAGTAGTGGGATCAGAAGGAAGGAAAGGAGAAAGAGGAGGAAGAGGCGAAGGAAAGTGGAGGAAGAAGAGGAGGAGGAGGAGGAGGAGAAGGAGGAAGAGGAGAGTTGGAAGGCTGTACCAGATGCTTTTCTTTTAATTGGCTTTATCATCATCTCTCTCATTCTCTCGCCTGTCTCCTCCTCCTCCTCCTCCTCCTTCTCTTCCCCCTCCTCCATCGCTGTCATTGTTTTTTCTGGTTGAAGACCGCGCATTTTCTTTATATATATATATATATATATATATATATATATATATATATATATATATATATATATGTATTATATATATATATATATATATATATATATATATACAGTATATATATATTCATTTATTATTTTCTTTTCATCATTCCCAGTGCTTATGGCCTTCCGTACTTGACGGCACTTTTCTATTATTCTGACTGTCTCCAGGTGATTTTATTAACATCACAACGTCGAAAATAAGCTTCTGTACTTCCTTACTGGGTGACAGTTTGTCTGCTGCCGCCAGGTGATTCTATTCAGTTCAGTATCACCCCTCCCCCTGGGGGGGAGAGAGGAGGGTCGACCTCTAGCCGCTGACCGGAAGAACTCGAAGAAGTCCCTTGGCCCTTCAAGAGCCCTTCACGGTCGTCGATCTGACGCCAGGCGATTTTATTCAGGGTAAGAAGGATCCCTGGGAGGTGGGGAGGGAGGGAGGGAAGGGAGGGAGGGAGGGGAGGTAGTTGCCTTGGGATCGGTGCTGTTGGAAATGAGGGAATTATGCAAAGAGAGGAATATCAGAGGGATCCAAGTCTAATGTAGTCAGCGAGCGCATCAGGGCGGGTCTCCGCCTTGTAGCTGTCAATTTTAGTCGGGGAGACCTCTCCTTTGGTCCCAGAAGAAGAAGGCCTCGGGTTTCAGAAGCCTCTGGATCTTTTTTTCACTTTTCTTTTGTTGAAAAAGTCCTTGAACCTATCAGCTTCAAGAGGCTACGCCACACACACACACACACACACACACACACACACA
>NC_134782.1:22804462-22806962 GCF_046742065.1 Oratosquilla oratoria
CTCTCTCTCTCTCTCTCTCTCTCCCTCTCTCTCTCTCTCCTCTAGGATCTTGCTTCTCGAGCAGCTTCCCTCGAAGGTCTTTTTCTTTCTTTCTTTCGAAGTGACACCGAAATGTTTCCGATTGAGTTTTCCCGTTTTTTAGTTCATAATAATGAAAAAAATAAATAAATAAATAAAACAAATTTAAAGGATTCAAGTGTAGCGCCATCTTGTGCACTCGAACCTGGTTTTCTTCGGCCAATTTCATTTACCAAAGAAAAAACTCTTCACTACTTAGAGTTGACAAAGCTCTATTCCATCAATCCGCTGCTCGTTAGAGAGATGATATTGTATCAAATAATTCTGACTGCCGTCAGGTGATTTTATTCAGCTATGGATGGGGGGAACTTTGTCATAATTATTTCATTGTCCAGTGGGTACTCTTTTTAAATCTAGGCATTCGTTATCATCATTACCCTTATTGTTATCATCAATATGATTACTATCATTACTATTATTAGTTATTGCTATTATCATTTTTCTATTAATAATAATAATGTTATCACTGTTATCATTATCTTTACAAAGCATTGCGCTCGACTAGAATTATGGTGCAGCACTTTCTAGATGCACCTTTTGACGGCTTTTACATGGCAATGTGAGAAGCACCTTGGCTTATTCGCCAAATACGGCTTCTTGAGGGACAATAAAAGAAATTCGTGGCCATTTTCCTACACGAGCGCACGCATGCACACACACACACACACACACACACACACACACACACACACACACACACACACACACAGACACATATACAAACACACACACACAAACACTAGAACACGTGCACACACATGCACAAACACATAAGAACGCGCACATACACACATAAACATGTACAATATATATATATATATATATATATATATATATATATATATATATATATATATATATATATATATATATATATATATGCTAAGAAGAAGACGGGTACGTGTGTTCACTTATACAAAGTAGACCACTTGGAAAAAGAAACTAACGAAGCAGAGCGCTTTCGTATATTACATCACTATGTACTTGTTGCACTGAAGATGTAATATACGAAAGCGCTCTACTTCGTTAGTTTCTTTTTTTTTCCAAGTGGTCTACTTTGCATATGTATGTATATATATATGTTTATATATATATATATATATATATATATGCTGCTTATATGTGCACATATTGAATGCTATTGCATCACATACAGGAACTGCACATATCACTCAGTCATTCTATTTATCTACCTATCTCTTTACATGTTTCTTCTGAACTGGGTGAAATGAAAATTATTGGATCACACGAAGAATTGTCACCCCAGAACGCCCACATGAATAATCGTCACCCCAGCAGATCCCACCTGAAGAATTGTCACCCCAGTACGCCGAATATCAACAGTGGTATAAAGACTAGGTTAGGTTAGATTAGGTTGAATAAGGCTTATATCTAGTGTCATCAACTTGTTCAACCGAAGAATTTTAAACCCAGGATGGCCCACATGAAGAATTGTTACCCTAGGATGGATAGCCCACACGAAGAATTGTCACCCAGTTGAAGTCTGGGGTGACGATTCTAGGTTTCAATGTTGCATTTCTCTCTCTCTCTCTCTCTCTCTCTCTCTCTCTCTGTGTCTGTCTCTCTCTCAGCAGTGCCAGTGCCAGCAGTGCCCGGGGGATGGTTGGAGTGGCCCGCGGCGTGCGTGCGTGCCAATCGGCTCGAGCTACGATCACTGGTCGAAGGCTCGAGTTACAAGGTGGTCCTTGTTGGCTCACGTTGCCCTGACGCTGCCCCCAGATCGAGCTACTGTGGGCAAAAGAGAAAGAGAGAAAGAGAGAGAGGAGAGAGAGAGAGAGAGAGAGAGAGAGAGAGAGAGAGAGAGAGAGAGAGAGAGAGAGAGAGAGAGAGAGAGAGAGAGAGAGAGAGAGAGAAATGCAAAACCGAAACATTACCTTAACCATCCCAAATCCTCCAGCTCGCTGAATAAACCCACTATTTTTAATCTAAAACATCTTATCATTAATATATCGTAATGGAGGGGTTCATTAAGAGTCCTTTGAAGAATTTGACGTACAGTTGCCTCCACTACTACCGACTGACGTCCGTCTTAACCCAACAGAGTTCAGAATGTTTTAGTCAGCAAGTTTGATCTCACCCAAAGCGAGAGATATCTATCTGTGACCACAAGGTCCTACCCGAAGAGGAATAGGGTTCAGCCAATTCAAAAACTGGTACCTAAGTGTTATTCCAATTTGGTACCATGAGGCTCTTAATGACCGAAACGTTCTGACCAAGATGTGGACGAAGTCGTCATGGTATAAGCGTTATGCCCCCCTCAGACTTTTGCAAAATATTTCGCTCAGGCATTTTGCCTCCCACACAAGCGCCCCCCCCTATTTTTTAAGGGGAGAGAGTTATTGAATCACCCGTAGATGGATGAAGATAGAGGGGGGAGAAGGAGGATAGGGGGAGAGGCTGA
>NC_134782.1:22811962-22816962 GCF_046742065.1 Oratosquilla oratoria
GTGTGTGTGTGTGTGTGTGTGTGTGTGTGTGCTTGTGTGTGTGCGTGCTTGTGTGTGTGTGCTTGTGTGTGTGTGTGTGTGTGTGTGTGTGTGTGTGTGTGTGTGTGTGTGTGTGTGTGTGTGTGTGTGTGTGTGTGAGCTTGTGTGTGTATGTGCGCGCGTGTATGTGTGTCTGTACTGTCTGTCTATGTTGTCTGCCTACCGCCTCTGTTTTTATGTCAGTGTCTATTCGTACGTGCGCACGTGTACAAATGTATACTGCGTATGTATGAATGTATACTGCGTATGTATGAATATCATGTATTTATGTCATGTATGAGCACGAGGGAGTATTCATGAGTAATTATTTGTGCATGTGTGTGTGTGTGTGTGTGTGTGTGTGTGTGTGTGTGTGTGTGTGTGTGTGTGTGTGTGTGTGTGTGTGTGTTTGCGTTATATAGTGTGCCGAGAATGTTAATCAACGAAGAAAAGACGCAGGGACCATAATGGCATCATGACGGGCAAGAATCTATGCGGTTAGCGGTGCCATGGGCATCGACCTCGGAGCCCCCCCTCCCCCCTACCATCACCCAAGAACCCCCCATCCCCCCACTATCACCCCCCAAGAACCCCCCTTCCCTTCCCTCCCTCCCCAACGCTCTTCGCCTCTAGTTCGAGTTGCGTGGACTTCGAGTCTGTGCATCGAGTGATTATAAGGACGAGACGCAACCGGCGAAAGAAGAGATGATGGGGAAGGTGGTGATGATGATGAAGGAAGAGAAGGAGAAAGAGAAGAAAAGAGAGAAAGAAAGGGCGAAGAAGGGGTCAGGGACAAAGATCCCGACAAAGATGAGCACAGGAAGAAGAAAATAAAGAGAAGAGGAAAGAGGAGGAGGAGGAAGAGAAGGAGGAGGAGAGAAGAAAAAGAAAAAATAAGAAGAAAAGAAAAAGAAGGAGAAGAAGAAGCAGAAGGTGGAGAGGAAGAAGAACAAACAGGAGAAGGAGAAGAAGAAGAAGAAGAAGAAGAAGAAGAAGAAGAAGAAGAAGAAGAAGAAGAAGAAGAAGAGGAGGAGGACGAGGAGAAAGAAGTGACGACGACGACGACGACGACGACGACATAAAAGGAAATGATGTGATAAAGGGAGATGTAGAATAAGAATCCAAGCCCTGGCAAGTCCCGGGTGCCAAGATGGCACTGTAGCGTCCCCACAATGACCTGGCACTGTTGGCACTAAATATAGATTGCTCGTGGCACTCCAGTCGACCCCCAGTGACCGCATCCACAATGACATCGGCTGTGGAGGAGCGGCCTGTCATCGTAAATCACCAAAATACCTCCCTTACTGGCAATAAGAAAAGATTATTCCAAATGCATGCATTCTACATGAACGGTTGCGACGCTTCAGTTAAAGAGAGAGAGAGAGAGAGAGAGAGAGAGAGAGAGAGAGAGAGAGAGAGAGAGAGAGAGAGAGAGAGAGAGAGAGAGAGAGAGAGAGAGAGAGAGAGAGAGAGAGAGAGAGAGAGAGAGAGAGAGAGAGAGAGAGAGAGAGAGAGAGAGAGAGAGAGAGAGAGAGAGAGAGAGAGAGAGAGAGAGAGAGAGAGAGAGAGAGAAAGAGAAAGAGAAAGAGAGAGAGAGAGAGAATATTACTTGAAGAATAAGGAGTGACAGCTGACCATACTCGTCCATACAATCTCCCTATGCCTACGCTGGTGGGCGTGGCTTAATGATGACATCACCTGAGGACGACATGACGTCATACAGACTCCGATGACAACCCTTTCACTGCCGAATGTGAGTTCCAAGTCAACTTTGAGTTGCAGCCAGGCGATTTTATTCATCGGAGAGGGGCCTCCGACGATAGAAATATTAAATGAATGTAAATAATGTGGTAACCTTTTTTGGTAATTTGGTAACCTCTCTTGGTAACCCCTTAATACTTTGCATATGAATACACGATTACTTACCTTCGATGACACACATGTTGCTGCTGCTTGCTGAGCCACGAACGTGGCTCTCCCTCTCGTTTCTGCTCTTGGTAAGTGCTCTTTGTCCCTCCTCTCTTTGTAACTACTCGCCTTGCTTCTGCTCACTGCTCTTGATACCCTTGACAATATTCATAGTTGTTCCTAGAGTTCAACAGCACTTAATCTTGGGTCCTCTTCTCTTAGCTCCTCTATCTTTTACTTCTCTCACTCTTAGTACTTTCAGTCCTAGAATTCTTTTATCGTTAGTTCCTTCACATCTAGTTTCTCTGCTCCTAGAAGTCCGTCACTCCTAGAATTCCTTCGCTCTATGTTCTCTCACTCCTAGTTCTTAGGTCATCTCCTTCGCTCTCTATAATCTCCTCAATCCTAGAGTAGTTTCATCCCTAGAATTTCCTTTCCTCTTAGAGTTCTTTCCGTTGTCTCCTAGAATGTTTTTTCTAGTGTTCCTTCACAGCTTTAGACACTAGGTTCTCAGTGTTTCTAGCCGCTGAATACTGACCTTCGCAAATCTGCTGGGAGGAGAAAATGGATTTCGGTTGTTGGGTTCGAAGACTCTGACACGGGTTGTTGTTCTGGTGCCCCAACACGTACGCCCCACGATGTCAAAAAAAAAAAAAAAAAAAAAAAAAAAAAAAAAAAAAACAAAAAAAAAAAAAACTCCCCTTCCCCCCACGCCCCCAACCCGGTCACTGATATCTGCCCTTCTGAGTTATACACCACCATTTCCCTAGAGAACTTCTATGAGCCGTCAAAGGTGGGGAGAAAGAGAAAGTGTGTGTGTGGGGGGGGGGGTCATGAGAGCAAGAAAAAAATGGGGGGAGGAGGAGGAGGAGGAGGAGGGAAGAGGGAGGAGGAGTGGGTGATAAGAAGGAGGAGGACAAGGAGGATCTTCTGAAGAGGAGGAAATGCTAGGAAAGTGTGAAGAGGAGGAGGAGGAGGAGGAGGAGTGCATAACGAGAGGGGAGGACACAAGGGACGGGACGGGACGGGAGGGAGGGGAAAGGGAGGAGGGGTTAAGGGTTGGGGGAAGCGGAACGGAGGGGTGAGGAGAGGGGAAGTAGGGGGGGAGGGAGGGGGAGGAGTAGGAGGAGGAGTAGTGGGTGAGAAGAAGTGGAAGGAGGAGGAGGAGGAGGAGGAGGAGGAGTAGGGGGGCGTAGTAGTAGGAGGAGGGATAGGAGTAGTTGGGGAAGTAGGAGGAGGAAGAGGAGGAGGAAGGGGAGTAGGAGGAAGAGGAAGAGGAAGAGGAGGAGGAAGAGGAAGAGGAGGATGAAGAGGACGAGGATAAGAGAAGGGGACAGCTCCGACGGGAGGACGGAAGGAAGGAAGGAAGGAAGGAAGGGGAGATTTTGGGGAGGCGAGGGGAGCCGGCCGGCGAGAAGAGGGGAGGAAGAGGGGAAGAGGAGGAGGAGGAGCGTGGTCCTGGCAGCACGCACGCACGCACGCACGCACGCACGCACGCAATCTCCTAACAGAACCGAGATCATACGAACGCACACATACAACATACGGATATACACAACACACACACACAAGCACGCACGCACGCACACACACACACGCATAACTATAAATATCCCCTCTGCCCTCCCCTGGTAACCCCCCTCCCCCTCCCCCTCCCACCCGGACAGTTCCACAGCTTACGAAGTGCATTTTGCTTGCTTGCTTGCCTGCTGAGAGAGAGAGAGAGAGAGAGAGAGAGAGAGAGAGAGAGAGAGAGAGAGAGAGAGAGAGAGAGAGAGAGAGAGAGAAAGGGGGGAGAAGGTGTAGGAGGCGAGGGAAGGGAAGAAGGATGAGGCAAAGAGGGAATGAGAAAATGTGGGAGGAAGAGGAAGAGGATGAGGGAGGGAGGGAGGGAGAGAGGGAGGAAGTGGGAGGGAACAGATAGGGGAGTATGTAGGAAGGAGGGAATGAAGAGGAAAGGGAGTGAAGAGGAAAGGGAGTGAGAGGAGGGAGTGGGGAGATGGGAGTTGGGAGAGGGAGGGAGAGGAGAAGGAGGAGGAAGAGGAATAGAAGAGAGAGTGAGGAGCGAGGATGGAGGGAGGGGATGAGAGTGGTAGAAGGTTTTAATATTCGTAATGGTGGTCGGAGGGTTGCGGGAGGGAGCGGGGGGTAAGGGAACGGGAGGGGAAGGAAGGGGGTGAGAGAGAGAGGGAGAGAGAGAGAGGGAGAGGGAGAGAGAGAGAGAGAGAGAGAGAGAGAGAGAGAGAGAGAGAGAGAGAGAGAGAAAGAGAGAGAGAGAGAGAGAGAGAGAGAGAGAGAGAGAGAGAGAGAGAGAGAGAGAGAGAGAGAGAGAGAGAGAGAGAGAGAGAGAGAGAGAGAGAGAGGGGGGGGATAGATGGGTAAGGAGTGGTTACATGAAAGCTCTACTTCCATCAACAGGGAGTGGTGAAGGGAGGGAGGGAGGGAGGGAGGGAGGAAGGGAGGAAGGTAGGGAGGGAGGGAGGGAGGGGGAGGGAGGAAGGGAGTGAGGGAGGGAGGAAGGGAATGGAAGGGAGGAGTAAAGGAAATGTTTTGATCCCAGATGGAGGGAGGTAGGGATAGAGGGAGTGATGGAGGGAAGCGGGTGGAGGGAGCGAGTGAGGGGAGGCAGGATTCGGGAGGGGGGAAAGGGAGGGGAGGCAAGAGGCGGGAGGGGGAGAGGGAGGGAGGGGGGTAAGTGGGGATCAAGGGAATGCTTTTCTTCCAGCTGAAAGGAGGGGATGGATGGAGGGAGGGATGGAGGGAGGGAGGGAGAGGGGAAGGGAGGGGGGGCGAGAGATTAAGCCATGTTTTGCTGTTAACGAGGGCTGGTTGGGTGGTTGGCTGCTTCGTCCGTGGGTCGAGTGTGTCAGGAATGTTTTCCTTGGTCCAAGCGATGTATTGGGGAGCGACAGTGGGCGACGCAGTTTTTACTTTCCGTATTCGTTCTTTAAGAAATTTTGGTTTTGAGATTTTTTTTTTTTTTTTTTTAAGGGTGATGCTGGTGCGACCAATATGGGCACTGCATTCTCATAAAGGCGAATGGGTGAAGGGTGAAGAAGCACGAAACATTGGTG
>NC_134782.1:22824462-22831962 GCF_046742065.1 Oratosquilla oratoria
CTGACCCACTCCCCCCTCCCCTCCCCTACCCCACTCCACCCTCCCCACCTTACCCAAATCCACCCCATCCATATCCCGACTCCGACCCTACAGGCGGCTTTCGGAGCGGGGGGCGGGGGGGTTAATATTCACACGGCCTACTAGATACTACTCCCCTCATATCCCTCCATATTCTCAAGCTAAACTTGCCCTCCCTTCAGTATCAAATCTATCCCTTCCTCCCTCCCAGTTGGTCCCCTACATCCTTACTAGTGACACTCTTCACTAAACCTAACCTAATTTAACCTAACTTCACCTAACTTAACCTACCCTAACCTCACCTCACCAAACTTAACCTAACCTGAGCTCACCTAACCCAAGACACAATCACCTCCACACAGAAGCCACAGTGGCGTTGTCTTCGTTGGAGAACTTTATTCCGGCTCGCGACAGATTTTTATTTATTTATTTATTTATTCATTTATTTATTTATTTATTTATTCATTTATTGGCTGAAGTACGAACACGTGACGAAACTGCCTCTGGCTCGATCCAGACCCCCCGCTGTGGCTCTCCTTCGACCCTCGGCTGAATAAAATCCAGATGGCACTCTAACGTGGCACCCTTTGGCACCCACAAGGAATAACAATGTTGTACAACACGGCTATTTCTTAGCTTATTATTTTTTGTTTGTAACAACATCTTTACAATGTTATATTCTATAATCTTATAATTCTGCAGGCTGTATATTTTCGGCAGTAATGCTGCTATACCCAATAAACCGTATATCATTATTATTATTATTATTATTATCATTATTATTATCATTATTATTATTATTATTATTATTATTATTATTATTATTATTATCATTGTTATTATTCTCGATCATTCCCACCTCCCCTACCGCCTTGTCTTCTCTATTGTAATCTCATCTCCCCTCTCCTCCCCCACTTTCCTCCCCCGCCTCCCCCCTCTCCTCCCCCACACTCTCTCTCTGTGGAGGCACCCCAGAGGGTCTGTGCAACCTCCCCCCCCCCAACTTCCACCTCCCAAGTTGCAACAATGGAGGTGGAGGAGAGAAGAAGGAGGGTAGGAATGATATATATATAAAAAAATAGATGAATTTATGTCACCCGTCGAGGTTGGCGTAGGCGGAGGAGAAGGACGAAGAGGAGGAAAAGGAGGAGGAGGAGTAGGAGGAGGAGGAGGAGTAGGAGGAGAAGGAGGTGGAGGAGTAGGAGAAGGAATAAGAGGAGGAGGAGGAGGAGGAGTAACAGTAGGAGGAGGAGGAGGAGTAAGAAGAGGAGGAAGAGGAGGAAGAAAAGGAGTAAGAAAAAGAGGAGGAGGAGGTGGAGGAGGAGGAAGAGGAGTAAGAAGAGGAGAAGGAGGAGGAGGAGGAGGAGGAGGAGGAGGAGGAGGAGGAGGAGGAGGAGGAGGAGGAGGAGGAGGAGGAGGAGGAGGAGGAGGAGGAGGAGGAGGAGGAGGAGGGAGATAATCCAGTGACAATTCGAGCGATTGGCGAATGTTGCCGCCCTACACCACCTCCCCCTCCTCCTCCTCCTCCACCCTCGTCACTGTCTCAGCTCTCCCTCCCTCTCCTTCTCCCCATCTCCTCTCCCCCCTCCTTTGCCTATGTCCTTCTTGCTCTATAACATAATTCCAAAACTGAAACAATGGCTTCCTTTGGTCTGTCCTTTTGTTTCGCTTATTTCCAATTTATGGCCCAGAATACCAATGTAACTCTGGACAATGGCCGAACGAAATGAACTGAAAAAAGTCCTTTCATTTTGGAACGACGGTCAACATGCGTAACTTTAGCTTTGTTTGGGACGAGCGTTATCGCTAGGAACACACACTATCGTATCGTTATGATAAACTGTCATGGGTGACAAATGCTGTCCTGACCCTTAGCTGGGGGGTGGGGGAAGAGGGGGAGGACACACGGGGGGGTGGGGAGGAAGAGGGGGGACACATTCGATTGTCATGGGAAACGAACGCAGGTCAAAGTGGGGAAAACAGATGGAAATGACGAACTGGCAACTTTTGTGCTTGTTGAGGCACAGCTGTTCAGGCGCGTGCCCTCGTGTTGCCATATGCATATCACCGGAATTCCATTGGCTCACGCACACACACACACACGCACACACACACACACACACACACACACACACACTGCTGATACGTAGGAATATTTTCTAATCAGTATATATTGTTCGAAACTTACCATTCACCACGTGCATTGAGGCCGTGATGATCATTTATATATGAAAATATTTTTGCACAGTCCCGTACCCACACTCCCATTCCTAAAGAAAACGTCTCTGTGGGTTCCCCACCATGCGAGGCGTCCATCGAAGAAAAGAAAAAAAGAAAAAGAAAAAGAAAAAAATCCTGGACTCAATAAATAAATAAATAAATAAATAAATAAATAAATAAATAAATAAATAAATAAATAAATATCCTGGACTAAAAAAAAAAAAACAAAAAAAAAAACAGAGCTCCCCCCCCTCCTCCCATAGACTCACCCACCCACCCACACGCCCCTTTGGAACCCTCACCCCCCTTCCCACACCGTCTCCTATACCAGAGGCCTCTCCCAGGGTGACGAACAAGGGTGGGGAGGTGTGAAGCGAGCAACCCTATCACGACCTACCCGCCCACACAAATAGTTCTCCACCTCCTCTTCCTCCTCCTCCACCTCTTCCTCCTCATCCACATCCTCGAACTCTTTCACCTCCTCCTCCTCCCCTCCACCACCACCACCTTCTTCTTTATCTTTGTCTCCTCCATCTACATTCCTCCTCCTCCTCCTCCTCATCTTTCTCTCCCTTCTCGGGTTCTTCCGCCTCCCATTCATCCTCCTCCATCTCCTCCTCCTCCACTTCCCTCTCTACCACCACCACCTCCTTCTTTATCTTTGTCTCCTCCATGAACTCTCCTCCTCCTCTTCCTCCTCCTCCTCCTCCTCTTCCCCCATCACCTTCTCACACTCTTCCGCCTCCCCATCCTCCTCCTCCTATATCTCCCCCATCTCCGCCTCCCCCCTCACTCCCCCAGGGGTGGGGGGAGGGGGAGGGGGGGTGATCCCTGGGTTGAGCACATGGTGACCGCCCCTGAGGCCCTCTTCCAGGACCGCCGAGGGGCGAAGTAATGGACGATTATCGATCGGATCCATTAGCAAGACTTCGGTGATTTCAGCTTTCAGGGACGCTGAAGGAGATGATGGATCAGATCAGTGGGGCTTAGGTCGCCTCTTGGGGCGTGGTGGGGGGGGTGAGTTTTTTTTTATTATTATTATCTTTTTTTAATGTCCCTCCCACGGGCTTTGTCAGAGTTGAGTAATAGTGCCCGGCGTTGTTAGGAACTAAATACATAAAGAATATCCGCTTAGGTTTGATAGGTTATTGTTATTGTTGTTGATGTTATTATTATTATTATCATTATTATTAGTATTATTATTATTATTATTATTATTATTATTATTATTATTATTAGCATTATTACTATTATTATCATTATTACGGTTATCATCAATATTGATTATTATCATTATCTACTACAATTATCGTCATCATTATCACCATTATAACCATCATCATAATCATCATCATTATTATTATTATTACTATAGCTATTACTATCATACTGTTCTAAAACTCCCAACTCCAATCTTCATTCTATTCTTTTTTGTAACGTAAACACACACACACACACACACACACACACACAAACACACACACACACACACACACACACACACACACAAACACACACACACACACAAAGAAGCAAGAGAGAGAGAGAGGCAACCTACTGACCATCTATAGAATCATGAAGGGCACAGAAATACTCGATAGAGAGGACTTGTTAAACTGGAACAAGAGAAATACAAGAGGACATGGAAAGAAACTCAAAAAACATAGTTATAGAAGAGATCTGAAGAAGAGCAGTTTTCCACATAGAGTGGTGGACACTTGGAACAAACTGGACGAAAAAAAATAGTGTGTGCAAAAACCATTCATGAATTTAAGAGCAAACTAGACACTGCGAGATACAAAGGCGGGACACCACGAGCGTAGCTCCCCTTTCCCGTAAAATACAACTAGGTAAATACACGCACGCACACACATACACAAACACACACACACAAACACACACACACAAACACACACACACACAAACACACACAAACACACACGTACATATGCCTCGTATGCCTATCTGGATGCCCCTAAAAACCCACTTCGATGACCAATCGGGGTGAGGGGGAGGAGGGGAAAGGTGGGAGAGCGGAGGGGAAAGGAGGGAGAGGGGGAATGGGGAGAGGGGGAAGGGGAGGGGGTAGGTGAATGAGGCATAACTTTGAAGAACACCTGGTTACGACCGAGGCCAATAAATACTCCGATAAGGCACCGGACAGCCTCAACTGATGGTCCTTCCCCCCTCCCCCTCCACCGCCCCTCTTCCCCCCTCCACCGTGGGGGGGGGGTTTGTCCCTGAGACCCGAAACCAAACGATTCTATTCAGTATACGGGGGTCTCGGTCGATCGCGGTCCTGTTCATGTTAGGGGCTGAGCAGATCGACATCAACACAAACGTACTTCCACTTTAGAGTTTTCGTCTTACCTGTCGTCTAACAATTCTATTCGCCTGAAGTGGGAGAAGGGGGGAAGGGGGGAGGGGGAAGGGGGGAAGGGGGGAAGGGGGAGGGGAGGTCCTAGTGTTAATGGGTTAATATTTCATGTTAAATAATCTCATTAAAGTCTGCGTGAGCTCTCTCCATCATCGCGAGCGCCTTCCCATCGTCCACCTTTTCCTTATATACAGCTACACACACATCTCACTAAACCCCTCAATACGGGGACGCACTACACACTCTTTATTCTGGTCCACGCCAGACGATTCTACTCAGGGACGGGAGACCCCTTCCCTAAATAGGGACAGGGGCATTTAGGGGGCCCTACAGGGGGACGGCATGCCCCCTAAATGAATAAAATCACCTGGCGCAGGGGATATCAAGGTATTTGAGACGCGTCACTTGATTTAAGGTGTAGGTCGACCCTGCCTTATACAGACGATGACGACGACGACGATGAAGACGACGACGACGACGACGAAGACGACGTCGTAGTTTCGTCAAGGTACAGACGCTATGGCTCCAACGCACTCCAGGTGAGGGAGGGGGAGGGGGAGGGGAGGGTGGCGGGAGGGTCCTGCATTAGCCACAACGAATCTTCTTCATTCAACTCGTGTCCTACTGGAAGTCAGGTTAAATAGTAAGGTAAAAGTGACAGTTTGGGCCACTGTTCAGCGCCTCCTGGCGTTAGCACCTCACCGTCTTTAGATCGAGAGTACCAAATTGCACTTTTTCACGTAAGTAAATAAAATCACTCGGCGGCAGAGCCAATAAAAGCCGCGAATCTCAGTGATTCAAGAGAGGGACGGGGTTCCTGAATACGGATTCTCCCCACCGATTCAAATCCCTCGATGGGAGACTCGACTGTGGTACTCAGAAATGGAAGGACCCTCGACAACATGCGGGTGGCCAGCTAGATGACCCTGAATGCAAGGGTTCAAAACACGTGCCCTCTAACCCTCCTCCTCCTCCTCCCCACCCTTCTTTTCCCCCACAATCCCCCCTCTCCACTTCCCTCGATGTCACCTAACAAACACACGCGGACCAACACAACAAGAACAACAACAACAGTAGGCCAATGGAGACATCACTTCCAAAGATTTGCTTCCTCCTCTTCCTCTTCCTCCTCCCCTCCTCCTCCTCTCTTCCTCCTCCTCCTTCGTTCCCTCACCCTCCTCAACCCTGACAACACGAGCGACAGACTACGTCATACAGGAAACTTGACAGCGACATTTTCACAACAACAACAAAAACAACAAAAACAATAACATTAACAACAACGACAAAGTCGGATCAGATGCTAACAAAACCATGACGTCATCTCCTGTTCTGACACCAAAAACAACTCGGACGACAAAGAAAAAAAAAAATGTGACGATTATGAGACCTGATACGGTCATGGTAATGTTGAAACAAAAACAAAGATTACGTTATCATCAGCCGTTCCGACAACAAAGGAGACAGCGAAGAAGACGGGGGCATTTAACGAAGAACCAACAACGCAGGGGAAAACATCAGTACCAACAAACAAAAAAACGTACCAGAAATAAATACCAACAACAGCAAGACGAACAAAAACAACAGCACCAAAAACAAGATAAAGAAAAACAAGAACAACACCAATTAACACAGAACACGCCTACAACCTACACCCGCCCTCCCCACCCCCCAAAAATAAATAGATAAATAGATAAATAAATAAAATCAGCATTCCCCCCCCACCCAACACTCCCTTTCCCAAAGGAGATTTTTGGATGTTTCTTCGACCTCACTTACTCCCCTCGACCGCCTCATGACGTCACTCAAAGCCGAAGTTGTCTCTATTAGAGAGACTCTAGTATTCCTAAATCTCTAATATGCGAAATGATACTTGAAATCGCTTCTGATATACAGAAATATTAAAAAAAAAAATCTTTTTTTTTTACAATGTCTGCTGAAAATATCTTCCTTGAGGGCGACATGCCATCACACTATAGATGTGTTATAGATGTTATAGATGTGTTTATTTCATTCTCGCTGACGCCAGACGATTTTATTCAGTTTAGGGGGGAACCCTCCAGGGTCAAGAACACTCCATATATATATACTTAGTCCTGTCGCCAGATGATTTTATTCATCGACCTTACGAAAGCTTATAACCACCTAAAGGACATCTTTCGTCCACCTTATCCCATTCCCATTCCATTCCATCTGGCGGATCCAAAATCGACTGAGAGTTTTCTCTCGCTCTTTACTCTTTACTCTGGTTAACGTCAACCCAGCCGGTGACGTCATCAATTCGATGACGCCATCATTCTGCGTAGCGACATGACGTCACTCCTGTCGCAGATGTGAAGTCGCCGCTGGGTGACGTCATCTCAGATGACATGGCCGTAACAAACCTCCCATCTCTCCCCATCCCCCCTTCCCTCTTTGTGTTCCCAAATTCTAATCAATAAACGATTGTATGCATCGTAAACAAAGCTTCCTCCTCCTCCTCCTCCTCCACTTCTTCCTCCCTCCTATTTATCTTTCTATTTCTCCTCCTCCTCCTCCCCCTCTTCCCCTCCTTCTACTCCCCTCCTCTCTTCCCCCTCCTCCTACTCCCCTCCTCTCTTTCTGTTCATTAACTTTTTCCCCTTCGTCTCCCCCTCCTCCTCCTCCTCCTCCTCCTCCTCCACCTCCCTCCCTCCCTCCCTTCCTTCCCCCACCCGGGGCCTCTCTTTGTCCCTCCCTCCCTCCTTCCCTCCCCTCCCCCCCTTTTCGGCCCCACCCTTTCCCGTCCCAGGGGCCCACTTCCTCCCCCCTCCTCTTCTCCTCCTCCTCCTCCCTTTCCTCTCCCAGTCCAACTTCGAGCCTACTCATCCTCGACCTAACGCAGCGGCTGATGACGTATACTGAGG
>NC_134782.1:22839462-22859462 GCF_046742065.1 Oratosquilla oratoria
ATAAAAACACATGCGCGTATGTATACATTCGAAAGACAACAAATAAAAATACAAAAACTGTCTTACCACCAGGGCACTCGATGTTGTGTCGTCACGTCCCGTTTTCTCTGGTGCCATATTTGTTTCGTTTTCTATGACTTGAGAAGGCTACCCAAACCATCATGGACTTACCTAAAATGCAAGAAAAAACATGAATTAGTACAGTTTCAATTTTGGTGTATGTGGGATAATAACGTGGAAAATTAAATAATAGGACTTAAAATAATCTGGATATTCCATACACATACTGTCAAAGCTTAATATTTACATGGACGATATTCAAACTCGTAATACACACTGACGCTCGCACACACACTAACAGCTGCGAGATTATCGTAACATTAATAGCCGAGATTGCGATGTCGTAATCACATAAACGAAATCAATTTGTGTTTACGGAACAGGTGTGGGCGATATGAACAGAACTACTACAGCTAACGACCCAATTAGACAGAGACATGATCGCCCCTTCACCAATGGAATCAGTCACGCAGTCACGACATTGATTATTTCACCCTTCATTTATTTATCAATTTATTTGTTTGTTTTCTTGTTTAGTTATCTATTCGTTCGTTTCTTGATCTATTTCTACTTTTTATTCTATTTGCTTATTCAATTATTTATATCTATCTATCTATTAGTTTTGTTTTCTTATTTTTTTTCTTATTGACATCTCTTTGTTGTTGTAAGAAAACTATTAGTGTGTCTCCACTCAAGTGTGTGTGTGTGTGTGTGTGTGTGTGTGTGTGTGTGTGTGTGTGTGTGTGTGTGTGTGTGTGTGTGTGTGTGCGCGTGTGTGTGTTTATTTAAACTATTCTATAAATTGACAAGTCTGTATAGAAAAATATTCTTTAATGTCTTTCAATGACAAGCCATTTCAATTTAATCTTGTGCGTGAGTGTGTGTGTGTGTGTGTGTGTGTGTGTGTGTGTGTGTGTGTGTGTGTGTGTGTGTGTGTGTGTGTGTGTGTGTGAGAGAGAGAGAGAGAGAGAGAGAGAGAGAGAGAGAGTTACACCACATACTTGAAATAGTTTTAGGTAACAACACACGCAGAGATCAACGAAAGAATGAAGGAAGAAAGAGTTAAGGAGGAGGAGGAGGAGGAGGTGAAGGAGGAAGTGGAGAAGTAAATAGGATATGATGGAAGAGTTGGACGAAGATAATAGACGAGGAAGAGGAGGAAGCAGAGAATGAAGAAGAAAAGGAGGAGGTGGGGAGAGGAGGAGGGGAGGAAAAGAGGAGGAGGAAGAGGGGAGGAGAAATGAGGAGAAGGAGGAGGAGGAGGAGAAGAGGAGGAGGAGGAGGAGGAGGGTAGGAGGAGAGGGTGGCAAGCTGAAGCAAGACGGTGGTCAGGTACACAGGTAGCATAGGGAACAACAATCGAAAGAAAAGAGAAAATAAAAGAAATAAGAAGATTAGATACAACACGGGTTGGTTGGATTACAGAAGGGAAGGGGGAGGGGGAGGGAGAGAGGGAGAGGGAGGGGGAGAGGGAGAGTGAGGAGAGGGGGAGGGAGAGGGGGAGGGGGGAGGGGAGAGGGGGAGGGGAGAGGGGGAGGGGGAGGTGGAGGGTGGGCATGATCAAGTGGGTGAGTGGGAAGGGGTAGGGGGTGAGCTGGAAAGGGAGGAGGCAGAATGGGCCACAAAATGCATGCTGGCCCACTTTGCCTCAAACCGTTTCCTGCTGTTGTTGCCATATCGAGTAAATATACAAGATTTATTATCTCACCTTATCAAATTATGTTTCATTTTCCATTTGCCTACAAACTCGAGCTTTTAATATTATCTTTGCAAGATGACTAAAAATAACCTCCATTAAAAACAGTAAGGTGAAATAGAAAATAATATATTATGATAAAATCCCATGGTTTGAATTTTCTTTGTGATGCATTCATTGTTGCCACAATGTATCAGTCGCGTATTTGTGTTCTACTTGTCTATTCCACAGGCGTGTTCCAGCCTAATGTTGCCGTCACCAGTAACATAAATAGAGTTCTTGTTAGCCCCTGTATCGGTAAAATACTACTGGTAACCGGTATTTGAGGCGTGGCCTCTCTTTGCGTCTACGCTACGGTAACAGGACCTTTTTTTTTTTTTTTTTTTTTCTTAACTGACCGTAGCTATTCATCCTGTACCAGCTACAAGTGCGTGCGTACGTGCATGCGTTCGGGGGCGTGTACACGGTCGTGTGTGTGTGTGTGTGTGTGTGTGTGTGTGTGTGTGTGTGTGTGTGTGTGTGTGTGTGTGTGTGTGTGTGTGTGTGTGTGTGTGTGTGTGTGTGTATTCACCTTGGTCTTTGGATCACGTGCTGGAATCGTGATTGACAGTTATTAACCTCCCGAATGGGAGCCCAGAGCTCGTATGACCGATCTATGGGTTATGCTGTGACCTTACATGCACACACACACACACACACCCAACTCCCCACCCACGAGAGTTGGAGTAACACCCCACAGCGAAGCGATACTGAAATTATTTCAGCTCTGGGCGGGAGTCGAACCCAGACCGCCGTGGTGGCAGGCAAGAACTTTAACCAGAGCGCCACGAGGTGTGTGTGTGTGTGTGTGTGTGTGTGTGTGTGTGTGTGTGTGTGTGTGTGTGTGTGTGTGCGTGCGCGTGTGTATCTGTGTTTGCATTTGAAGTTTTACAGAAATGAGACAAGTTAACATGTCTATGTATTTGTTTTCTTATCTATTTATTTCCTTGTTTATTTTTATTCATTCTAATCATTTTCTTCTTATAAACAGGTAGAGAGAGAGAGAGGGAGAGGGGGAGGGAGAGAGAGAGAGAGAGAGAGAGAGAGAGAGAGAGAGAGAGAGAGAGAGAGAGAGAGAGAGAGAGAGAGAGAGAGAGAGAGAGAGAGAGATAGAGGGGAGAGAGAGAGAGAGAGAGAGAGAGAGAGAGAGAGAGAGAGAGAGAAAGAGAGAGAGAGTGAGAGGGAGAAAGAAAGAGAGAAAGAGAGAGAGAGAGACAGAGGGAGAGGCAGACACACAGACAGAGATAGAGAGAGAGACAGAGAGAAAGAGAGAGAGTGAGGGAGGGGGAGACAGCAAGAGAAAGAGAGAGGGGAGAGGAGAAAGAGTAAGAAAGAGAATAAGAGGGAGAGAAAATGAGAGAGAGAGATAGAGGGAGAGAGGGGGGAGAGGGTGGGGAGAATAAGGATGAGTAATCCTTCATAAATCCCCGCAGGGTTTTTTTTCTTGAAACTACCCTGCGGATAATTGGCTTTCTTTCCCTTGTACACAATTGACCTCTCCATTGTACTAGGACAGAAGCGCTGGGAAACTACAATCTACAACAACAACGACAACTCCCTTGTTATTTTGCAATAACACCTTTAGCTTCTCAATTTCACATCTCTCCACCACCCTGAACCCAGACACACTCCTTCACAATTACATTCCAACACCACTTCGGTCTTCTCCCTCCTCTCCTTCCCTCCACCTCGGATTCTCTCCACATTCCCGAAGCTATTTCAGTCATTCTTTGTTCATTTCGTCCTCCACACACTCTTCTCTCCTCTTTCTTCCCTTCCCTTGGGATGGAAGCCCATTTAACTGCAGACCATAACAACTGCCCCCTTTTCCTTATTTTATTTTATTTTCTTCATTTGTTGTTTATTTGTATTAATTTTCCATTGTGATTCTGCATATATATGCCTACCTACATATATCCTTGGTACAAATGCACACACATTGATGCACATTTGAATATACATTGATGTGCATTTGGGCAAAAATATAAAAATGATAACAACAACAATAATAGTAGTAATAATAATGATAATGATAATAATAATGATAGTAATAATGATAATAACAATAATAATAATAAAAATAATAATAATAATAATGATAATGATAATAATTAATAATAATAATAAGATGTTCTTCAAGTTTATTCAGCTGAAATCAAAGGGTCATTCACGGTGAGATCAGAACTGTGTCGCCAGGCAGGTATCAACAAACACACACACACACACACACACACACACACACAATCCCGCCCAAGGCTGAAATAATTTCAGTATCGCTTCGCTGCCGGGTGTTGCTCCAACTCTCGTGGGCGGGGAGTTGGGCGTGTGTGTGTGTGCGTGTAAGGTTCAGTATTACCCAGAGATCGGTCATACGAGCTCTGAGCTGTCATCCGGGAGGTTAATAACTGTTGATCACGAGTCCAACACGTGATCCAAGACCATGGTGAATCACTCGTAAACACACAATTACTACACAAAGACACATCTAATACACAAACACACATCTCTACTCTCTCGGCTTCTTGTACCGCCAATGGCCACGAACACCAAGCTGGCAAAATCCAACTCAACAATCAGTTCTGCCCCGTTCTTGTTCTATCTCCCCCCCCTTTCCCTCCTCCCCCCTATCCCCGCCCCCCTCCCCGGATGTTCACTTCCTTCTAGATCGGCGTCATTTTGACCGCCTTCGAGTCTTTTGAGTCTCCTGCATAACTCCTCAAGCAAGACAATCATTTCCAATTCGTCTCAAGGTTCAGTCAATCTCGACAACGCTCTCTAACCTGTCTTTTGTCCGGACTCCCCCTTCGTTAAGCTTCCTGTCCTAATCAATACTTTAACCCTGAAAGACAACAACATACAACTCGCAATTATTATATTATACCGTCGGGCCAGCCACGGTATGCATTGTGTGTGTGTGTGTGTGTGTGTGTGTGTGTGTGTGTGTGTGTGTGTGTGTGTGTGTGTGTGTGTGTGTGTGTGTGTGTGTGTGTGTGTGTGTGTGTGTGTACGCGTGTACGTGTGCGTTTGCAGCCAATGAGCAATTCTAATGAAATAACTAATCTAATCAAGGTTTCTGGTGTCCTTGTGATTCTGCCTTCAGGCGGCGTGTCTAATGTGGAAATATTATACCAAGCAAATTGTTAAAAAATAAAAATCTCAAAATAATTATTACAATATCAATAACAATGATGAATAATGATAATAAAAAAAATAATAACAATAATGATAAGACATTAAAGATAATAAAATACAATTTTATTTGGGTTAAGAGGGGGCTTCCACCAGTCACCAGAGTAAGAGAGAGAGAGAGAGAAAGCGAGAGAGAGAGAGAGAGAGAGAGAAAGAAAGAGAGAAAGAGAGAGAAAGAGAGGGGAGGAGAGTGGGAGAGAGAGAGAGTGGGAGAGAGAGAGAGAGAGAGAGAGAGAGAGAGAGATAGAGAGAGAGAGAGAGAGAGAGAGAGAGAGAGAGAGAGAGAGAGAGAGAGAGAGAGAGAGAGAGATGATGATGTTGCCAGATTGTACCTTGTCATAGTGAACTGCATACGTGATGAAACTGAAATAAAACCATATGAAATAGAAGCTGTTGAATGAAGGAGTGAGTGAGTGAGTGAGTGAGTTAGTGTCATTTAGAATTATTATCCGCCTGACGTTGGCTTTCATATCAAGTGACAGTTTTATCTTTATTATTTTTTCTTTCTTTCTTTCTCTTTAATCTCGGTGCCACCCTTCCCTTGTTTTGTCTTTCTACTGAAAATTTAATTTTGTTCTCGAAAAAAAATCTAGCATTGAGACAGTGTCCACACATACGATACCTACTTTCTTTCTCTCAGAATCAGGAAAAAAAGACAAAAATAAAAAAGACAAACAAAAAAAAACCTTCTCCATCCTGTCTAAATCATAGACAATGTCCACACATATCAATGATACCCAGTTTCCTTCTCTCAGATTTAGGAAAAAATAGGACAACAATAAAAAAGGACAAACAGAGAAAAGGATAAAGAAAAAAAAAGACATATTCCATCCAAGAGAGAAAAAAGGACATATTTATCCATCCTTACCATCATAAAAAATAGGACAATAATAAAAAGGACAAAGATATAAAAAAGGACATGTTCCATCCAAGAGAGAGAAAAAAGGACATATTTCTCCATCCTGCCGTCTGTTGTGCTGAGTCCTTAGGCCAGTGGCAGTCCTGGTGGTAACGCGGATGGCGATAATTCACGCGGCAAATGCTGATGAAGACGAATCACGCTACGCCGAGGTCGTAATTGAAAATTATCTAAACGAGTTTTTCGATGCATATGAGAACGCGATGAAGTACAGTAGGTACCAAAAGTCTTCTCCCCCTACCCGACTATGTCCCTCCAACTTCCTCGCTGTTTTACATAATTTTTTTCTACAGAAAAGCCCTTTTTATGAAAGGGGAACATTTAGAAAAACGCACGGAAACCTTATAAACCAAGATGCATATTTCTATCGAGGAAAACTAGAATGTGTTTAAAAAACTTCTGATGGCGACTGTACAAAGCGTACCAATAAAGGATTGATCGTGTTTATATGGATCTTTACGAACGTACATACCTATGTACTGTATGTATGTATGTATGTATGAATGTATGTATGTATGTATGACGTAACTAGTCAGGAATAAACTCAAGATTAAGACTCCTGTGCTTCCTACTCCACTTATGTCAACCTGTCAGTATGCCTCAACGTATGTATGTATGTATACACGTACATATGTACGTACGTATGTATGTACGTATGATTATATGACAGTATACATACTTGGACGTATACATGAATGTATTTTGACATATACGAGCACAAACACACACACACACACACTAACGCATCATCCCAAACAAAACAATTATGCACTATTACATAAGCCCGCACGCACACAACCTCTGGCAGCAAGAGCCAATTGGAATAGTTATAACAAAGACACTCAGTGCTGCTGCTGCTGTTGAAGATGCAACCGCAGCGCTGCAACCAACGACGAGAACCGCTGAGTGCGCTGTGCTGCTGACATCTTTAATAAAACATACAAGAGCGACAATCGCATCAGGCCCAAAACGTCCCTATCTATTCTCATCCTGTAATTTATTTGCTTGGTTTATGATAAACGGACGCTAGAAAGATAACTATGATAAACAAGTAGCGATATTTATGGAGCACTTTGTGCAACAGGCAGGAATGAGTTTTCCAAACAGAAACACACAAGTGATGGAACCGGAAGACATGTACGGGAAAATGGTGCTGCGATGGTGTTACTTACAAGAGGAACCAGTACAAGCAACACCAAGACAACGACCAGTTATGAACAACTGGTGCAAGTACTGCCCGCAGAACCTACCAGTTAAAGATTGCATTTATTATGTCGTTCGCGGGACAGGTTTTTCTATTTAATCATTTAATTTTTTTAACATCATCCCCCTTCACTCGTCGTCTTTCCCACGCTCCTTCATCATCATCATCATTGTCACCATCGTCATCATCACTATCATCGTCACCATCATCGTCGTCATCATCATCATCGTCATCATCATCATCACCATCATCAGCACTTCTCCTCCTCCTCCTCATCATCATCATCATCATCGTCATCATCATCACCAACAGCATCAACTTTGTTCTCCTTCATATATTCCTAAAGAAATATATAAACAATTCTGTAACAATGTGCGTGTGTGTGTGTGTGTGTGTGTGTGTGTGTGTGTGTGTGTGTGTGTGTGTGTGTGTGTGTGTGTGTGCGCGAAAGCGAGAGAAAGAGAGAGAGAGAGAGAGAGAGAGAGAAAGAGAGAGAGGGGGAGGAAAAATATATACAGTATATATAGAGAGAGAGGAGAGAGAGACATTGAGAGAGAATAGGAGGAGAAGGGGAGCGAAGGTAAGGGGGTGTACAGATGCACGCACACATACATGACTCGTTTCGTCTCGTTCCTGCGACGACATGAGTCCATTCCATCTCAGCAGCAGCGACTGATTGACTGTCAGCCCCAAGTGCAGCATGACATCAGCATGACTCACCGAGTCCAGTTGACTCATTTCACACTTGACTCATTATCCACTTGACTCGGTGCATGTGTAATTAAGCCTGGACGTGGAAATAAGCGTCTTTGTTCACCGTTCACAAGTGTGCACAACCCCCGGTTCCGTGCATGACGGGAGCACATGTTGGTATGCATGATTCACTTGTGCGTGATTCATTCCTCATGCAGTTCATTCGTCGCATGATTAGAGTGATTCACGTGTTATCTAATGCATGATTTATTCTTTACATAAGTCATTTGATGTCCAGCTGCTATCCATCCATCCATGTATACATACATACATACATACATACATACATACATGCATGCACATACATACATGCATGCATGTGTACATACAAATAAATAAAATGCAAAGAGAATGGAAAGCACCTTAGTAATCTAACGTTTCGTGTGCGTGTGTACGTGTGTACGTATGTGCGTGTGTGTGTGTGTGTGTGTGTGTGTGTGTGTGTGTTGTGCGCGCACGTGTGTGTACATGTAAATGTCTACCAAACAATATCCAATTTACCATCAGTACCGGCGAAGCCCAAAGATGAAAGACTTTCACCCCAGGAAGACAAAGGTGGCCAATATGGACGCAAAGGCAGAGACAGACAATTCCAGAACAATTATGAACGCCTAAGGTACATTCTTGGATCTCTAAGACTTGGGAAGTGAACTCTGAGCTATTCGGGTCACGGGCTGCCAGAGAACTATTGTTCTACTACCACTATGTTCATAAGAACTTATGAACGTAGTATTAATAGAACAATGCTTATTAGATCAAAGACTGAAATGATTATGTGGGGGGGTATACGGTGTGCGTATGTCTATATTTCAATGTGTCCATTTCTTTATGTGTTCAAACTCTGTACTAAACAAAACATTTTCGGGCAATAATCTTAGATACAGCTTTAACGAAAAAATAATAATAATAATAATAATAATAATTTTGTTGAGACAAAGGATAATCGCACTAGTAATGGTATCCCTTACATACACTTCAGCAAAATCTATGAAACCTAGAACTACCAAAGTCTTGCGTTCGTACGTTCTAGGGCAAGTTCTAGGAAAGTTCTATGGAGATGAGAGCCCGTTCTAGATGCCATCAGCTGGGCGGGGGGGGGGAGGGGGGGTCCGATCTAGTTAGCGATTTCAACGAGTTTTAAGAACGAAGTTCTCACAAATGCGATTAGGAACTACAAACGCACTTCAGTACCGAATCACATTAAAGTACTGACATTCATCTCTCTCTCTCTCTCTCTCTCTCTCTTTCAGCGCAGCGTGTTCGTGTGTGTATATTTACTTAACTGTATTTACCTAAATGTAGTATACAGGTAGCCTAAGGAACAACGCTCGTAGGTTCCCGTCTCATACTCTCCAAGTATCATATCTCTCTCCAAATTCATACACGCGCGCGCGCATGTAATAATAATAATGATAATAATAATAATGATAATAATAAAAGGTTTATTTCCATTACAGTGGTACACTGACAATAATCATTGGAAAAGTTGATTAAAGACATAAAACTAGGAATATATACATGGAGCAATATTACAATGAGTTAATTATGTGCACAATAGATGGGATAGCACTGTTTTTGTAGCGGTCTGTCCTTGGCGCTTTGATTGGTATGAGTCTATTTATGTGTGTGTGTGTGTGTATTTACCTAGTTGTATTTACCTAGTTGTATTTTGCGGGAAGGGGAGCTATGCTCGTGATGTCCCGCCTTTGTATCTCGCAGTGTCTAGTTTGTTTTTAAACTCATGAATGGTTTTGCGCATACTATTTCATTGTCCAGTTTGTTCCAAGTGTCCAAAACTCTATGTGTGTGTGTGTGTGTGTGTGTGTGTGTGTGTGTGTGTGTGTGTGTGTGTGTGTGTGTGTGTGTGTGTGTGTGTGTGTGTGTGTGTGTGTGTGTGTGTGTGTTTGTGTGTGTGTGTGTGTGATTCACCATGGTCTTGGATCACGTGTTGGACTCGTGATTGACAGTTATTAACCTCCCGAATGGGAACTCAGAGCTCGTATGACCGATCTATGGGTAATACTGTGACCTTACACGCACACACACACCCAACTCCCCGCCCACGAGAGTTGGGCAGGGAGTTGGGTGGAAATGGATAGATGAATAATCACAAGGCACCGGGAAAGTTGAAGTTAAAAAAAAAAAAAAAAAAAAAAAAAAAAAAAAAAAAATCGACACCTCAGTCTTCTTCTTCGTCGTCGTCATCTGAATACCATTGTATACTGACCACATGCCACGCTTTCAATTACTAATGGGCGGTTCTGTAACTAGAACATAATGTCCCCAAATAAGCACGTAATATGAACAAGTAACAGGAGACGACTGTATCAAATGACACTTGACCTATGAGCTATATAACAGGTCTATTCCCAAAGATGTGTCAAGACATAATTACGGCGTCAGGAGGAGGATGATGAGAAACTCACTAAATTAGCTCCTGAAGATGAAACATTATACCGCCAGTTACGCAACAACACACTGGTAAGCCTACCCCCGTAAACGCCTTCACTCACATTAAGGCTGCCGTCAGGTGATTTTATTTATTGTTCATCTCCATGGGGAGGGGGAGGAAAAAGAAAGGGAAGTAGACATCACACGTATACCTTAAAAAAAAAAAAAAAAAAAAAAAATCCCCCTCCTTTTATTATGGTTGCCGTCAGGTGATTTTACTCATGTCTTTGTCCTGCCACTCGCCTCCACCTCCCTCGATTGCGAAGAGGTCAAGAGGAGGGAGAGAAGCGGTGGAGGAGGCGGCGCGAGGTCAGGTCAGCTCAGGTCACCGGGTTTCATCTTCTTCTTCTTCTTCTTCCTCTTCTTCTTTTCTGTCCTCCTTCATCATCCTTTTCCTCTCTTCTCTTCCTTTCACCTCCCTCATTCTAAACTCCTTCTTCATTTTCTCCTCCTCCTCCACCTCCTCCTTCACCAACTTCTCTGTTCTTAGATTCTTCCTCTGCTCTCCTTATTTTTCCTCCTCTTCCTCCTTATTTTTCTCCTCTCCCCGCCCTTCTCTTACTCTTCCCCTTACCGATCTCTCTCTCTCTCTCTCTCTCCTCCTCCTCCTCCTATCTTTCTCCTTCTCATATCCTCCTCCTCTTCCTTTACCTCCAATTCATTTTCTCCTTCTCATCCCCCTCTTCTATATATCTCCTTCTCCTACTCTTCCTCCTCTATCCCATGTCCTCCTTTTCCTCCATCTCATCTCGTTTTTCTCCTCCTCCTCCTCCTCCTTTTTCTCCTCCACTCCATCTCCTCCTCTTCCATTCTATCTCCCCTTCCTCCTCCATCCCATCTTCTCCTTTTCCTCCATCACATCTTCTTCTACTCCATTTCATCTCCTCCTCCTCCTCCACTCCATCTCCTCCTTCTACTCCATTACATCTCCTCCTTCTACTCCATCCCATCTCCTCTTCCTCCTCCTCTTTCTCCTTCTCCTCCTTCATCTCCCTCCCATGTCCAGCCAAACGTCCCGTCTGTCTGTCCGTGCGTCCCTTCTCTTGTCCCCGGTGGCCGGCCACCGCTCCCAATTCTTCTTCTTCTTCTTCTTCTTCTTCTTTGTCCTTCTCGCTGTCCTCTTCATTTTTCGTCTTCTCCCCCTTCTCCCCTTTCATCTCCCCACTCCTTCCTTCTGATCCTATTCTCGTCATCTCCCTCCTCCTCCTCCTCCTCCTCCCCGTCCTCCTAAACCGTCATCCATTCCCCCCCGCCCTTTCCTCCCCTTTCCCCCCACCTCACCTCTTCCTCAACCGGATGTATTCTACTCAACTTTCTCTTTTAGCTTTTTTTTTTTTCTTTTCGTATACTTTTTCTTCGTTCGTCCCCAACCCTGCCTTTCTTCTCCCCTTCGCCTCCATTCCCCCCCTGCCTTATCTTCCCCCCCACCCCCGATCCTCTCCCTTCTGTTACCCTTGGACCTTATCAATACCCGCTATCTCCCTTCTTTGTTACTCTCCCCCCACCCATTATTACCAAACTGTCTTCGTAAGTACAAAATCAATTACACGTTTCATTTAGGCAATTTATCTCAACGAAATATCGAATACATGAGAGTCATTTACAAATTGACAGACACACATATTATCTCTGTATTCGTACATTTGCCCAATTTTTTTTTTTTTAGGTTTTTCTCCGAGTTTTCTTTTTTTTTTTATAATGGCATGAAATTTTTGAATTTTTTTTATTCAATATCAGATGCCCTTTTCTTATTAATGTCACTAAAACAACATGAAGTAACAGACACGATATACAAATTTGTTTTTGAGGTCGTCTTGTTGGTAACTATTCTTCCTTCCCCCACAACCCGCGACTCTTCACCGTAGACTGATCCCCAATGGCTCAGTCTACATTACACAACCGACAAAAACGGAATTTTGAGAGAAAAAAAAAAAGGTCAGCCAAACTCACACGAACGATAATAAAAACAAACACTAAATATATGAAAGTGACTTGATATTCGCACATAAGTACATATACATTACACATACAGGGTGTCCCAAAGAAATGTACTAATTTTTTGAAATGGTCATTTGTTTGAACATTTGCGAACACGCAGAGGGGACTAGACTAGACTGTGGGGAAAATGTTAAACTTGTTTTTATTTTCAAACTAATTACCCTTAATTTCAAGACACAGCTGGGAATAATGAGGACCAAATGGATTCTACGTCAGGAAACGTTTCGGAGAAGGGAGTACATCTCTTGGTTCACCCTGTACTCCAGAGTAAATCTCTCTTCGCTACAAAGACTCTGGGGCTGTCGTCAGGCGATTTCATTCAGAGGAGAGGCCCCTGTCAGCCTCCAAAGAGTGACCAAACGTGACGTGACGTCACATGCCAAGTCACGAGTAAGTTACGTACGCATATGAGATAAAAGAGGACTCTCTCTCTCTCTCTCTCTCTCTCTCTCTCTCTCTCTCTCTCTCTCTACTCGGAATATCCATTATTCGCAATTTTCTAATATTTGCAACGAATATTGGAATGCTTAGTTTTTATCTTATTTTGGTGCATCCATTGCTTTCACAGGTAAAATGTAAAACCCAAGTAAAGAAGTAATCATATAAATAAATAAATATATAAAAACATAGAAAACAAAAAAGGTGGTATGTAAAATGCAAAATAGATGAAAGAATAAATATATGAATAAAAATAAATGAAATAAAAATCAAATTTAATAAATCAAATACGTAAACAGAAGATAAAAAACAAGAAAAAAACAAAAATAGATAAATAAATATATAAATGAAATATCCAAACAAATGAAAAGATATATAAAAGGAACAATAGATAAAACTAAATCTAAAACAAAATTAACAAATAAATAGATAAATACATAAATAAATTATTATATGGCAACACAATGTCACATGATGTCACGTAATCTAATCATTTACCAAAGACGTGACGACCACGTGACTCAGGTCACACGTCACCCCACCGCACTCGCACGTGACGGACATACGCGACGAACACGTGACGTCACACCCACGTCACACGCACGTGTAACGTGGGAAGAATGGATGTAAACAAATCACGTAATCACCGTGATTATTGGCCTACGACACATTAGATTTCAGGTTTTAATTCTAGCTGCCGTCAGGCGATTTTATTCACCACGGGGGAGGGGCGGTCCTATCAAAGCAATTTATAATTTTTATTATGGCTACCACCTTACGATAGTGTGAATAGGACTAATTCCTATTTCTATAGAAAATCGATTTTGTACAGAAAACGTCACAGAAAAAGGAAACTGAGACCTTACTTAGGAAACATATAGAAAACGTGACCTGGGACTCTATCTAGAAAAGCTATAGAAAACGGGATGTTGAATCTCCTTCCCCGGCCACCACCCCCCGGTGCCCCCATCGTCCTCACTAACCCAAGATAGTTTGTTTAAAGTTTACACGTAAACTCCATTAAGGGTAGGAAACACGATGCACAGTTTTTCTGAAGCTCAATGGAAGGGGTTTTGCTGGTCTGGTGGCTTGAGTGCTCGGCTCGCGTAATGACGCAGACCAGGTCGCGAAACTCCTGTCGCCTGGTTGACTTAATTTGACGAAAGAAAAGGAAAAAAAATTAGACCTTGTGACAGCAATCCTACAGAAACACACTGACGCAAAGTAGATTAAATAAGGAGGAGGAGGGGGAGTAGGTGGAGGAGGAGAAGGAGGAGGAAAGGAAGATGAAAGAGAGAGGAAGGGGAGGAGGAAGAGACGAACAATTCGAAGACGAAGAAAAGGAAATAGAAGGATAAGAAAGACGAAAGAATATGAAAAAAGAAAGAGGAAAAAGAAGAGGAAGATGAAGACAAGAGGAATGCATATAATAACCTCGAAACAACGAGTTCAGATAACCACAACATCGTTCAAGAAATGGAAACTTTCTCCCTCCATTGACTAAAAAAAAAAAAAAAAAAAAAAAAAAAAAAAAAAAAAAAAAAAAAAAAAAAAAAAAAAAAAAAAAAAAAAAAAAAAAAAAAAAAAAAAAAAAAAAAAAAACATTGCTTGCTTCCCTGCTGTTAGCTTCCCATCAAGCACCAAGACTCTGAAGACTCTGCTTGATACACTTCAAGCAAAACGCCAGCAGGCAACCGCACCGTTCCCAAGAACGGTTGCGAAAGGGGGATACATATACTAAAAAAATAAATACATAGATAAATGAAAAAAATAAGAACTCAAAAAAAGGCAACTGTGCACACTTAACACAGGCTCTTAAGTGAACATGAGCCATGTTGGGATCGAGTTCAACAACTCACACACACGCACACACACACACACACACACACACACACACACATACAAGAGAGTCCAAACAAGACGAGAGCATAGATAACAAACACATTTATAAAACACACACACACGAACACATATATAATAGTACATGCGGATAACTTATATGAATACTGTATGTATATACGTCTACATATATATATATATATATATATATATATATATATGTATGTGTGTGTGTGTGTTTGTAAGTATACATACTTCCATTACTCTAATATACAGGATAGGAATTATGTTCATAGTATACTGTCTTTGTCCTTAACTGCACTAAGTTGTTCCATAAACAATTTCATCTGTATACATAAACATAATCGTAATATAGAGGAAAATAATTACATTCGGCGTGTGTGTGTGTGTGTGTGTGTGTGTGTGTGTGTGTGTGTGTGTGTGTGTGTGTGTGTGTGTGTGTGTGTGTGTGTGTGTGTGTGTGTGTGTGTGTGATTTACTTTGGTCTTTGGATCACGTGTTGGACTCGTGATCGACAGCTATTTCCCTCCCGGAAGAGAGCTCAGAGCTCGTATATGACCGATCTATGGGTAATACTGTGACCTTACACGCACACATACCCCCAACTCCACCGCCCACGAGAGTTGGAGTAACGACTTGAAGCGCAGCGGTACTGAAATTATTTCAGCCTTGGGCA
This sequence comes from Oratosquilla oratoria, assembly GCF_046742065.1. Taxonomy (NCBI): domain Eukaryota; kingdom Metazoa; phylum Arthropoda; class Malacostraca; order Stomatopoda; family Squillidae; genus Oratosquilla; species Oratosquilla oratoria. The sequence goes on from NC_134782.1 coordinate 22,854,746, forward strand.
GGATTCGAATCCGGACCGCCGTAGTGACAGTCGGAGACTACCAACTGCACCACTGAGTCGTAATGTGTGTGTGTGTGTGTGTGTGTGTGTGTGTGTGTGTGTGTGTGTGTGTGTGTGTGTGTGTGTGTGTGTGTGTGTGTGTGTGTGTGTGTGTGTGTGTGTGTGTGTGTGTGTGTGTGTGAGTGTGTGCGTGTATTATGTACGTGTGTGTGTGCGTGTGTACGTGCTTCGCTTTCCTGGCGGGGACGTGATGGATCAAGTCTGTTTGGGATTACACAACGTGATCGATGGGCCCTGTGTGCCGGAGCGACGCGCGCCTACGACAGCCGAGACCAAGATTATTTTTTATGCATTTATCTGTTTACATCTACCTGCTTATTCATGTATCTATTTGTTTATATTTATCTACTTATTTATTTATTTAAATATCTATCCTAGTCGCTGGTTTGAGACCCAGATTCCTCTTCGATTCATATATATCCATTTATCTGTGTATTTTTTTAAATACCTATCCTATTCGCAGATTCGAGTCCCGCACTCCTCTCCGATTCTCAGCTGTGACTTCTACCTTACCCCAACCGTCCCTAAAACGCATAATAGGGCAAGGCTGACGGCTTCGGCCGCAGCTACTCAGCGCCTCCCGGCGTACGCTCCTCACTTTTTTGATTCATTGATTAGTTATTAAACATTACCTTCCCTAATAATTCTAAAGACGTCTGCCTTGGCAACTGACCATCTGAAGTGTAAATATTTAGTGAAATTTGTAAAGGACTGTGAAAATATATGTATCAGAAACCTTCATTACCCTAAGCATAAATATCTATCCACATTGTAAAGATTAGACACACCCATAACCCTTAGACCGCAAGTCTTTCAGAAGGCAATCCATTCCTATACTTTAGCTAAATCTACGAACCGTTCTTTGCGCGCTGAGTGGACAGCGCAGGCGCGTGTGACGTAGGCTAGGGAGAGGGGGAGGGGCGTGAAAGGGGGACAGGGTAAAAGGACAATAAGAACAGCAGTGAGATGCACACGTTGGAAATCCTGAAGACGGAATCAGGGAGTATCCTCGATAGATTAAGAAATGATAACTACAGTGACGAGGCCTTGAGGTGAAGGATCCTTAGGAAGGGAACGCAATGACCTGAGATAGCTGCCTCTGACGAGGTCACATTTGAAGATTTTTTGTTTTTGTTTTTAGGTCAAGCGGTCTTATTCAGTTTAGAGGAGCCTTTGAGTGTGAGAGTGTCTGGGCCAATTTGGGAAAAAAAGGGAAAGAGAATGAAGGAATTAGAGGGCAAAATACAGGTGAGAATGTTATGATGACAGTAGAAAGAGATTAGGACAAGGGAAAGAAGAGAAGAATGTTGTCCAAAGAAGGATGGGTACTTATGAGCAAAGAGAAGAGGAAGAGGATAGAAGAGGAAGAGGAAGAAGAGGTGGGATAGTACGTAACGAAAGTGGAGGAAGAGGAGAGAGGGAACTAGAGAGAGAGAGAAGTAGAAGAGAGAGAACACGAGCGAGAGGAAGAGACACGAACAAGAGGAAAAGAGAGTGGGGAAAATGGGGAAAGGGGGATGAAGGGAGGAAGAGGGAAGTGGGAAAGAGGGAAGTGGGGAAGAGGGAAGTGGGGAAGGGGAAGGGGAAGGGGAAGGTGGGAGAAGGACAGGAAATCATAAAGAGGTATAAGGAGACGAAGGCATAGCACGTGCGTTCCTGAGGTATCCTTTCCCCTGGAGAAGCGGAGTGGTGGGTTGGTTGCTCAGTAGAGTGCCCTGGATCGTGTGAAGGGTTATGGGGGTCGGAAGGGGTGGAGGGGTTGACGTTGTGGGTTGACGAGTGGATTTCGTTTACTATCAGTAGGATTCTCAATCGTTTAGGATTGAAAAAAATGACCGCCATTGAAGGACGAAGTGACAGACGTAAACAAAAGGGGCAATTCTTTTTCTTTTTTCACTTATTCGTAACAAATTGCGGTGTTGCCTGGGTTTCTGGCACCAAATATGAAAATTACACAGATTACACAATCCTCCTCCTCCTACTCCTGGTAACAGTAGTGTTAGTTCATCTTCTATCGCCTAGTTGCACTATTTTCTTAACTGTAGCTTAGTATAGTAAACACAAACAGCCTCGTTGGGGCCAGTAGGCCTGCTGTTGTTTGTTCTTCCTTTGTATTTACCTAGTTGTATATAAGGGAATGGAGCTATGCTCATGGTGACCCGTAAATTTTGTTCCTTTGTGTTTGTGTTCCTTCTCCCCTCGAGAGAAAGAAACGCGAGTTTCCCCTATGGAGGAGGTTGCAGAGGGGAGGAGACTGAGAAGAAGGTGGGGAGATCACGTGGGGGGGAGGTGGATATTATACGGGGGAGGAGGAGGAGGAGGAGGAGGAGGAGGAGGAGGAGGAGGAGGAGGAGGAGGAGGGGGAGGAAGGGAAACTGGTGAGGGGGAGGGGGGAAGAGACGTTTGGGGTGATATTGCAGATGCGGGGGATATAAAATAAAGTTGTTTTGGGGGAGAAGGCAGAGGGGAGTTTATAGTGGGGAGAGAGGTCTGGGGGCAGATTGAAGAGAGAAAAATAAAAATCGCAAAAGAAAAAGGACATAAAATCACAATTCAGTACCGAAGAGATTAGGTCAAGTTGGGTTAATAATTTTTCCCTTTTTTTCCTAAATTAGGTCACACTTCGGGGCGGAGGTGGACTGAGGAGAGGTTACGCCATTAGGGAGGTTGCAAGAGGGGGGGAGGGGGGAGAGCGGGCCGTTCAATGTGGGGGGTTGGGGGTCTCCAGTTGGAATTAAAACGAAGAGTAGGAGGAGGAAGAGGAGGAGGAGGAAGAGGAGGAAATGTTGATCATCGGAGAGAAAGGACCTGAAGAAAGAGGAGGAAGTCCAGAGGAAAGACGATGAAGAGGGTAAGAACCGAAAAGATGCAGAGGCAGGAGGAGGAGGAGGAGGAGGAGGAGGAGGAGGAGGAGGAGGAGGAGGAGGAGGAGGAGGAGGAGGAAGAGAAGGAACACAAAGGAAGAACAAACAACAGCAGGCCTACTGGCCCTATCGAGGCTGTTTGTGTTTACTATACTAAGCTACAGTTAAGAAAACAGGGCAACTAGGGAATAGAAGATGAACTAACACTACTGCTACCACTATCCTATCCAATTGCAATTAAATGCCGGGAGGAAGAGAAGGAGGAAGAGGAGGAGGAGGGAGAGTAGGAGGAGGAGGGGAATAGGGATAGGGAAAAGAGATGGAACAGGAGGGGGAGGGAGTGAAAGAAGATCAAGAAGAGGAGGAACAAATGAAGGAGGAAGAGGTGGACGAAAGGGAGAGGAAGAGAAAAGGAAGGCAAAGGACGAGGAGGAGAAGAGGGAGAAGAGGGAGAAGAGGGAGGAGGAAGGAGGAAGAGCAAGGAGAAGGAGAAAGAAAGAAGAGCAAAGAGAAGGAGATGGCGAAGGAGAAAGAAGAGGAGAAGAAGGAGGAGGAGGAGGAGAAGAGAAGGAGATGGAGAAGGAGAAGGAAGAGGAGAAGAAGGAGGAGGAGGAGAAAAGAAGGAGGAGGAGGAGGAGGAGGAGGAGGAAGAGGAGGAGGAGGAGAAGAGAAGGAGATGGAGAAGAGAAGGAGATGGAGAAGGAGAAGGAAGAGGAGAAAAAGGAGGAGGAGGAGAAAAGAAGGAGGAGGAGGAGGAGGAGGAGGAGGAGGAGGAGGAGGAGGAGGAGGGAGCCGGCGAAGGTCCCAAGGCCACGAAGGGTGGGTTGGTGGAGGGGGGGTGGGGAGTTAGGGCCCAGAAGGATGACGGAGGGAGTGGAGAGGTGGTGGTGGTGGGGGTGGGGGGAGAGGGTAGCGAGGAATGGGCCGAGGGGAGGATGAGGGGGAGAGAGACATGGCGATCTAGAATAGGGATCGACAGGACGAGGAGGAGGAGGAGGAGAAGGAAGAGGAGGAAGAGAAGGAAGAGGAGGAGGAGGAGGTGAAAGAGGAAGAAGAGGTGAAGGAGGAGGAAGAGAAAGGAGAGACGTAAGATACAGAAAATAGGGGGGAGGATGAAAAGAAGGAGGAGGAAGAGGAAGACGAGGAGGAGGAGGAGTGGGAGGAGTTAGCGTGGGCGGCGTGGGCGTGGGTGAGGGAGGTAGCGGCAGGAAGTTATCGGAGTGTGAAATACGGAGGGATGGAGGGATGGAGGGAGGGAGAGAGGAAGTGGAGTGATGAAGTGGAGGGAGAGAGGGTGGAACGAAAAAAAGGAGGAAAGTCAAGGAAATGCACGAAGAAATGAGTGTGGACACAGAGTGTGTCAAAAACTATGACCCATTCACCAATATTTCCCGTAAATCTAAACATCCCAATAATCCTCAACTGTCTACACACATAAGAACATAAGAATGAAGGAGACTGCAAGAGACCATGAGGCCTACACTAGGCAGTTCCATTAATACACACAACGAACATCTGAACATTTCAGTGTTCATGTTATTACGGGGTAGATAAATCTGTGGTCGCCTATTATGGATGAGGCCTTTTGACCTACACTGTAGAGTGTAGACCCACTACGCAGAGATAAACAACTAAGTGTATGGTGGAGGTGGAAATTACGAGGATGTGGAATATGGTGATGGCGGGGGAGGTAAAATATGGTGATGTTCGGCCAATGTAGATGGTGGTGATTGTAAGGGGAAGAAAATGGCGGTGGTGGTGGTGGTGGTGGCAGCAAAAATAACGATAATGAC
>NC_134782.1:22864462-22866962 GCF_046742065.1 Oratosquilla oratoria
GGAGGGGGGAATGATGGGGGAGATGGAGGACATGAGGGGGTAGGGGTGGGGGGTAGCGTGAGGTGGAGGAGGATATGGAGGGCTGGCTGGGAGGAGGACAAACAGGAGTAAATACAGGCGAAAGGGACACTGAGCATGACTTTAGGATAGGGAGGCACATTTCAGAGCGACATGACGTCATACTGTCGACATTTTCTTTACGCATTGTTGGTGGTATAGATATATGTATATATATAAAATAGAAAAAATAAAATAAAGAGATTTATTTTCCTTTGAGTATTGTCCATTAATTATCTTCTTACTTTCCACTGTCAATGCTATTTATGAGTTACTGGGGAAATGCTGCTAAGATTTTATTTTGTTGGATAATTTTGTGGTCAACAGAATGATTGTGGTCAATAAATTTACTGTGAATTATTTACCGACTGTTAATTCGTGTTCAATAAATTAAATTCATTTGTCAATAAATCTAAACATCTTATAGACAATAGATCTAAGTGTTTTTAAAGCAAGGACTGCAACAAATGGAAAAGAAAACGATGACGATGGTAAAAGATGGGCCCAAATGTGGAATAAAGAATATCAAAGAAAACGATGAATCTGTTTCTTTATTCGTTTATGTATCTATTTATGTATATATTCATTTAATCATTTATCTATTTATTTTCTATTTGTTCACTTAATTAGTTGTTAATCTATTTGTTTATTTTCTTACATTTTTTGTTCTGTGTTTATATTTTATTTTGTACGTTTTGGTTAATTTTTTTCTTCTTCGAGTGTTCTTACGGCGACGACTCCAACGTCATGAACGTTCTCGTGAAGGGTGTGCGTGCCATGCATTTATACTGTTTATACTGTTTATCTCTTTATTCATTTATCTGTCTTTTTTTTTTTTTTTTTTTTTTGCTGCTTGGCGCCGATCTTGCTTGACAATCCGAGTATATAGGGCAAAGAGATAGAAATAGAGAGAAATAGATAGAGGGATGGAGAGAGGAGTTTGTGTGTGTATGTGTGTATGTGTGTGTGTGTATGTGTGAGAGAGAGAGAGAGAGAGATAGAGAGAGAAATAAAGAAGAGAGAGAGAAAGTGAGAGAAAGAGAGAGGGAAAGAGAGAGAGGGGGGAAGGGAGAGAGAGAAGGGTGTCCCTGGAGGTTGTCAGGCCCACTGGCGACAAAAGGACCAACAGGATAGGTTGCCTCCTATGGAACTCACGTGATTGGAGAAGGTGCTGCGGGGTGGGGGTGGGGATAGAGGCAAGGGGTGGGGGAGAGGAGGTGAGGAGGCGAAAAAATAAGGAGGCCAGATGGAAGGAAAGTAAGGAAAGGAGGGTTACAGGTGTGTGTGTGTGTGTGTGTGTGTGTGTGTGTGTGTGTGTGTGTGTGTGTGTGTGTGTGTGTGTGTGTGTGTGTGTGTGTGTGTGTGTGTGTGTGTGTGTGTGTGTGTGTGTGTGTGTGTGTGTGTGTGTGTGTGTTGTCATCCCATTCCATCTCTCTTTGCTCTGGTCTCGAACTCCGTATTAATCTAACACGCTCTGAAAGTAGACCCCTCCCGCTGAACACCGGGATCTGGTCATCCCCCCTGTGGTACAAGACACAAGTGACTTCGCTCCGGGTTCGAGCGGGTGGCTACCACCAACCACCAGCGAAGAGTAGCGGATGTTAGGTGCCCCTCAACCACCGTGTGTGTGTGTGTGTGTGTGGTGCGAAGGGGGGGGAGGCGGAGGGGGGAGAGGAGGGAGATGTTGGATGGCGCGTGTGTCGCCTGGTTAGTCAAGGAGGAGGAAGAGGAGGCCAACTGTAGCAGAAACTCTGAAGTCTAACGACGGGAGGAGGAGGAGGAGGAGGAGGAGGAGGGAGGCGCGTTCGAGGAGACGAGGACACGTCGATGGCTTTGGCAAGGTGGGGGAGGGGGAAAGGACGATGGAATTGAAAGTTGAGGGTTGAAGAAAGACTGTTGGGTTCGGGTGGGGGGGGTGAGGAAGATGTTGGAAAAGGAAAGAAAAAGTAAAAGGAAAAGTGAAGGAAGACGACGACAACGAGAGGGATATAGCTGCTGATAGTTAGGGCTAGGCCAGGGCACAGGAGGCGAAGGGGAGGAGGAGGAGGAGGAGGTGGGTGGGGCGGGGTAGGGTTGGGAGGGGGGGGGGACGGGGAGGACAGCCGACAGGGTGACGGTGCGGTCGGCCGGCGCGGTCACGGTGGAGGGAGTATAGTACCGCAGGAGGGCAGAGCCGCGGAGGAGGTGGAGTGCAAGAAGGACTCCTAGGTCCGTCGTATGTTTTGTACCCAAAACCTCATTTTTTTTTTATCCTTTGGGGGAAAGGCGGAGGTTGGGGGGTGGTTAGTAGTTGTGAGGTTGTGTCCCAAAACGTCTACCTGACTACACCTAACCTAAAACCCAATCCTCAACCCCGATTCTAAAACCTAAACTAATCCGATCACTTGCAACGTAAAGGGTTAGCTGGGTACAATTAGGCACGGTGGTTAATAATGGCGAAGAT
>NC_134782.1:22871962-22879462 GCF_046742065.1 Oratosquilla oratoria
GAAAACGAAGAAGAGGGAGAAGGATTGGGGGAAGAAGAAGAAGAAGAAGAAGAAGAAGAAGAAGAAGAAAAGGAAGGAGAAAAAGAAGAAGAGGGAGAAGGAGAGGGGGAAGAGGAAGAAGTAGAAGAAGAGGAAGAAAATGAAGGAGAAAAAGAAGAGGGAGAAGGAGAAAAAGAAGGAGGAGGAAAAGAAGAGGAGGGAGAAGGAGGAGAGGAGGAAGAGGGAGGAGAAAAAGAAGAGGAGAGAGAAGGAGGAGAGGAGGAAGAGGAAGAAGTAAAAGTGGAAGATGATGAAAGAAAAATAAGAGAAAGATAAAGAAGAAGAAAGAGAAGAAGGAAAAAAAAGAAAGAAAGAAAAAATCAAAAGAATTGGAAAAAGAAGAAGAAGAAGAAGAAGAATGGGAGAAGGAGCTATCTTCTACAGCTCCGGAAGGAGGAGAGGAGGAAGAGGAAGAAGTAAAAGTGGAAGATGATGAAAGAAAAATAAGAGAAAGATAAAGAAGAAGAAAGAGAAGAAGGAAAAAAAAAATCAAAATAATTGGAAGAAGAAGAAGAAGAAGAAGAATGGGAGAAGGAGCTATCTTCTACAGCTCCGGCGTCTTAGATATGTCCGTTTAAGTCTCTTCTGATCAGGACGATTGGAACCATCTGCCACAGAGCCATCTGCCATCTGGATACCGCCTTTCAAGTCCGCCGACGAACAAATGTGTCAGTCCTTCGACCATCTGAGCCACGGACGTGGCCCATCTATAAAGAACACATGGATACCCAGGAACTCCTCCATCCCTTGCTCCCTTTATCTAGTGTTGCGAAGACAAAAAGACGAATCGTATTCCTATTTTTTTTTTATGTTTGGTTTAGGCGTTTGAAGAAATTCGTGTATAACAACTGTGGCCACGTTTTTTTTTTTTTTTTTTTTTTTTTTTTTTTTTTAATCTGATCAGCCAGTGTCAACAAGGCGAGGTGGAAAGGAATAGGACAGGAGAATACTCACTCCGCCTTCCACGCTCCCCATTATTACCACACCTTCACATCATCCTCGCACCTTCACGCCTCAACCACGCGACGACTGAAGCGATGCCATCAATACAGACTCTGTCATGTTGACGAGACCTCAGCATCACCACCCAGCCTCACACACCGCATCGCACTTCACCGGGGCACTGTCGTCGTCGTCGTCGATAATTCCGACGGACCGCCATATGCAAGCAAGCCATGTTGATGACAAGTATCCTTAGAAAAACATCTATACAGTTCTTGCACAATACTGACAGCATCCATCGCCTTCACTACGTAGGGTGGGAGGTGTCGGGAACGTGAATAAAATAGCCTGGCGACAGATAAAATCAAAGAGAAAGCGCCATCTGGCAATGATCGGGGATACCTCGCTATCAGTGGACAACCGCAGTTGCGCGCGGAGACTTCCAGTTGTCTACCCACGTTTGCTCCAAAATGGGCCGTTTTCTGTGATATAAGTTCAACGCAATCTGTTCATTCCACGTAACCATTAAATTTTTCTTCATTACTCATTTGAAAGAACGGTAAGAAAAGAAAAAGAAAATCGATAAAAATGTACAAATGTTAAAGGGATGCTCGTACAAGCTGGATCGTTAAAGAAAATATAAAAATATTCGAAATAGTTCAGCTTCCTTTTCAATTCCCGTTCATTGCATGGCGTCATGGCAACTATGTGGTTGATGCTGTCCACACACACACACACACACACACACACACACACACACACACACACACACACACACACACACACACACACACACACACACACACACACACACACAAATACATGACCTCATATATGAGCTCTGAACTCTCTTCCGGGAGGGTAGTAGCTGTCAATCACGAGTCCAACAAGTGACCCAAGACAATGGTGAATTATATACACACGCACGCACACACACACAGACATACACACACACACACACACACACACACACACAAACACACAAATAGTTTAGATACAATGAGATATGAAGACGGGAATCACGAGCATAGCTCCCCTTCCCGTAAAATACAACTAGGTAAATACACACTCGTGGCGCAATGGTACAGTTCCCGGCTGCCACTACGGCGGTCCGGGGTGGAATCCTGCCCAGGACTAAAATAATTTCAGTATCGATGCGCTGCGAGTGGATACTACAACCCTCTTGGGCGGGGAGTTTGGTGTGTGTGTGCGTGTAAGGTCACAGCATTATCCATAGATCGGTCGTACGAGCTCTGAACTCTCGTCCGGAAGGTTAATGGCTGTCGATCGCGAGTCCAACGCGTGATCCGAGACCATGGTGAATCACACACACACACGGCTCGACGGCGCAGTAGTAGCGTTCGCAACCGCTACTCAAACGGCCTGAGTTCGAATCCCGCCCAGTGTCGAAATAATTTCAGTATCACTGCGCTGCGAGCCGTTACTCCGACCCTTGTGGGCGGGGAGTTGCGCGCGCGCGCTAGTGTGTGTGTGTGTGTGTGTGTGTGTGTGTGTGTGTGTGTGTGTGTGTGTGTGTGTGTGTGTGTGCGTGTGTGTGTGTGTGTGTGTGTGATATATGAACTCTGAGCTCTAATCCGAAGGGTTATAGCTGTCGATCACAAGTCCAAGACGTGATCCAAGACCATGGTGAATCTCTCTCTCTCTCTCTCTCTCTCTCACACACACACATTTATGTATGCATACACACAGAGAGTATCCTACACTGACATGAGTCGGGCGGTCACTGATGGTGGGTGAGGTTGGGATTGCTCCACCTTATATGGTGAGATCAACATTCATATGCCCTAATTTGCGAAGGGTCAATCGTGATAGGTCTGAACTTTGTGTATGCTAGTGATCGGGAAGGGTGGAGGCCTCCTCAGCTGGCTGGAGTCGCCTGGGAGGGGCGAGCCATGATGTAAACAACCCACAACTCGATGGGGTTGGCAAGGAGAACGCCATGGGAAGCTGGACCGCTGGTACGGAACAGGAGAAATTGGCGGAGGAGATATATGATACAACGGGGAGGCGTGGGTGCGGGTGTGGGGGTGGGGGGGAGTCGCCGGGGGGTGGGGGGGACGAGAAGGAATGTAGGTTGGTCACTGGATGTGGCAAGCTGGGATAGAAGGTCAAAAGGAGGGAAACTCTTGTTTAATTTGGGTTTTACGGGTCACCAGGAAGGTTGATTTGACCCTTCCCCTCATGTTTTGAGAATGTGTGTGTGTGGGGGGGGGCGGTTAGTGTGTGGGGGGTGAGTTGGTAGTTACAGTTCCCACACTTAGTGTGGGGGAAGAGAGGACCAGCCAGTCTGTATTCAATGTATTAGATCTTTGATTACGACGGCAGCATCGCATGTGATCAGAAGAGAGCGTCTACAGTGCGGCCGCCGTTGTCGTCATCTCCGGTATGGCTTCCCCCCCCCCTCCTCCCCGGTTCTGGTTCCCCGGTCACCCCGGTAAGACAGGTAAGCAGAGAGGATGATCCTCGGGTACGATATGGTACCTGTGATACGTGGTACCCGATCCCTGTAGACAAGCACAATACTGTGACCAACAGCGAGTTGTTTTTGACCCTGATTCGGAAGGCGTGTTTTGGGATTCTCGTTCGGTTAAGGAAAATTCTGGAGAAAACGGAGACAAGAACATTATAGGGGTAACCCTTTGCAATACATCAAGCACAGTTGACACCATTATCTGATGCAGCGTTTCTCAACCTTTTTACCCTTGTGTAACCTTTAAAATAAATTGCATGTGTCAAGGAATCCCTGCAAAAAAAAAAAAAAAAAAAAAAAAAAATATATACCATATTTTTCTCATTTTATTTTCATTGTAATAATAGGTTAGATAGGATGATGTCTATATTCCGTTATTACAATAACCAAGAATATGTCGTGCTTATATTACGTATATGAAATGAAATAAAAAATCAAAAGTGCATTAGCTTATCTCACTTGTTCTCGCGGAACCCTTAGGGACCTTTTGCGGAACCTTAGGGTTCCGGGGAACCCTGGTTGAGAAACGTTGATCTGGTGTGTAGCACCATAAACGTTGTGCATATATTATCACCATGGTGAGATTCCTTGACACCAGAAGGCGTCGTGGAAAGCGGCAGAAATCTTGAGATTCTGGCGCCAAACAAACAGAAGACACTTAAGTCCTCTAACAACGCGTTATTCATTCGCTTGATTATTTATCCCTCGCTGGGGCAATTTTTTTTTATTTATTATCTTTATTTATTGATTTATTTCTTCTGTAATGAGATGTGTGTTTAACGAAAATACTGTTGAGATAAGTTAAATCATTTTGTGAAATTATACTAAAAGGTCAGTGGGATCGTAGTATTTTTTATTTCGAGTCTATAGACTGTAGTATGATAGTTTCTTTTGTAAAAGACACAGAATATGACAAACTATGACGGTTAAAAAAAAAACAGATTTTGCATCGAAAACAAAATTGCCTCTCAAAAGCTTTTCACTAAATCAAAAAGTACTTTTGGCAACTCCAAATGATCTTTATTTCAGAATCATTCGTTCTGAGTACTGGGAAGTGGACATTCCTAAGAGTGAGCCCAAACTGTATTTACATCCTCTCAGCACATTTCTATGACTGAGGAACTTTTGTGTAGTTGCTGATCTTCAAACGTGTTACCAACTAGTAAAATAATAAACACCCGAACTGTCGACATGACGTCACTAAGCTCCGCCTCCCTGGTCATGACCAGATTTTGTGAAATAAAACTTCAAAACTTTGGTCAATGTCATCCTTACAACCACATTCAAAATTCACCCAAGATAATAAAAATAAACTAATAAGTTACATAAATCAATAAGATTTATACAAGAATCATTAAGCTCTTTAGGAAAACTACACATCACCGAACCCCACCCCATACATAATGTACTACAAGAACACCATCAACACCCAACCCATTCTTGTACTCACCGAAACACATGTTGGCGGTTGTGAGTTTTCCTCAACGCCAACAAAACCCTGGGTGTGTAGACGAAGAAGATGGTGAACCAGCGCGTGTACTCTCAGGCGTGTACACGCTTCTAACCCAATGTCAACACGCGACACTGTGCCTTCTCCAACTGTCCTCGCGTTGCACACACATCCTCGGCGGTGGCTCCCGACCTCAAGTGCTCGCGAGATAGATTTCTGTGCGAGAGAGTAGGCAGATGCTACACACACACACACGAATGGGAGAAGGTCGGAGGGGTCGATGGAACACCCAAACATATCGTCATACTCATGCGTCTGCGTCTGTGTGTGTGTGTGTGTGTGTGTGTGTGTGTGTGTGTGTGTGTGTGTGTGTGTGTGTGTGTGTGTGTGTGTGTGTGTGTGTGTACGTGTTTGTATTTGTGCGTCTGCCTTGCCTAATTTGTCTACTGCCTCTGTCTGTTATGTATGTATGAGCGTATGTATGTATGTATCTATGTATGTATTTATATATGTATGTATGTACGTATGTATGTATGTGTGTATGTATTCATATATGTATATACTTATATATGTATGTATATGTTTATGTATGTATGTATATGTATGTGTTTATATATGTATGTATATGTTTATGTATGTATGTATATGTATGTGTATGTACATATATATGTATGTAATGTATGTAAGTATGTTTGTATGTATGTATGTATGTGTGTGAGTGTGTGTATTCCCCGCAGTGTTTCTACGTTTCATGTAGGCAATATTTCATGGTTTAGCAACATCCCCACGGACCAGAGGCTGGTAGCCCCCGGCGAATTTAAAGTATCTACGCATGTATGCAAGCAAGTCTTATGTAATGTCTATGTGCGAGTGTATTCATGTATGTTTCATGCATGGGTCCTTTGTCAGAGCACTTATACGCAGCACAGCGTCATCATCGTCATCGTCATCGTCGTCGTCGTCGTCGTCGTCGTCCTAAGAGGCAACGATCGCTGAGTCACTTGTCTACTTGGAATATCTTGGGCAACCACGGACTCGGGCATGAGGATGAAGCGAGTCGAGAGGGACACTAACGCCCCTTTCCTCCTCCTCCTCCTCCACCTCCTCCTCTCGAGAACACGAAAATAACTTTCAGCTCTCGGGAACATCTGAATGGAGACATCGTTTCCCTTTTTGATTTTTCGGCGAATGTCCATTCAGGGATGAGTTTCACTCCAACAACGCCGTGCCTCTTCAAGTCACGTGACCCGTTGGTGTTGTTCACAAGTTCATTTTCTTTCGAAAGAGCTGCGTTCATTTCGCGCAGAAACACACTAAACTTCACCAAAATCTACGAGTAGCAATAATTCACACACTTCACGCCGTCTTACTAAAAGTAATGGCAGAAACTAGATCACTCGTCAGCCTCGCATAATCACTAGAAACTCGAATCACTGGCTAATTTCAAGCATCCACTCAATGATCTTTTTTTTTCTCGTGTTATCATTCATAACAGGATACCGTGACCTTTGAGCTTCACTTAACCGCTTATTTTCATTATCTTTTCGACACTTTCCATCTACGAATGCAAACTCAAGATGGTTCCACTCTCCGGTCGTTAGTCTTGGCTCTCCCTCAGTTTGCCGCTAAAGATACCCCTCCTTCCTCCTCCTCCTCCTCCTCGTCCTCCTCCTCCTTCCCTCCGTCCAACGCTGCCAAAGCTCGCTCGCTCGGTCTCTCTCTCTCTCAACGCCCGCGATCTTCACTTAGTCGACTTCAAACGATGCCATCATCAAGCTCACTTCAAGTAACTTAAAACACTGACGTAAGCAGAATCACTTATGTAAATTGCAGCCCTGAGTCCCCAATTCGCCCCTGCATAAAGACACACTTTATGCAGGCCCTCACCCACACACGCCCCTCTCTCTTCTCTTCTCTTCTTTCCCTCTCCTTTCCTTCCCCCAAACATTTTCCCCCTCTTCCTTTCGCAAATTGTCGATATTATGTCGCGGCAATCCAATTAGGCATAATTCATTCAATTTCGCAATTTAATATTTCATATTTCACTCTATTTCTGTCCTGCTCCAGTTAAATTCCTTCTACACCAATGCTCCATTTGTTACACGTTTCTTTTCTTCCCTCACGTTTTTACCTCAATTGAACTACTGAGTGTGTGTGTGTGTGTGTGTGTGTGTGTGTGTGTGTGTGTGTGTGTGTGTGTGTGTGTGTGTGTGTGTGTGTGTGAGAGAGAGAGAGAGAGAGAGTGAAAGAGAGAGAGAGACAGAGAGAGAAATGAGAGAGAATGAGATAGATAGAGACAAAGATAGATAGAGAGAGAGATAGATAGATAGATAGAGAGAGACAAAGATAGATAGATAGATAGAGAGAGAGAGAGACAAAGATAGATAGATAGAGAGAGAGAGAGATAGAGATAGACAGATAGAGAGAGAGAGAGATAGATAGACAGATAGAGAGAGAGAGAGAATGGGGTGGGGGGCACTTCCCTTGGGTCTACCAACACCCTTCATACCAGTTCCCCATTTTCCACACTTGCCTAGTACTTCATTTCATTTCCTCTTTCGGCTTCTCTTAGTTTCCC
>NC_134782.1:22886962-22889462 GCF_046742065.1 Oratosquilla oratoria
TTGTCTATTCTATCTGTCCCCGTCACATCGTTGTCACTCCTGCCACGGCCGCCCTACCAACACCGCCCTACCAACGGTCTTGTCCTCTCTCTGCCAACGCCCTACCAACACAGCAGTCTCTCTTCCAACATCCACCCCTAACGTAGCTTTTATTATCATCATCATCACCTATGACTCTGCCCGCATCCAGCCACCACCTTCATCTCTGCCAACACACACAAAGCGGGCTACCTCTTCGCGGCTTCAAGCACTCAACCACAGCGCCCTTGCTGTGCCTGACGTCACACCCCAACGACCTGAGCTCCTACTAACACCCACATCGTCTTGCCAACACCAAAGTCTTCGTTTTACTCCCCATTTCCCACTGCCAACATGCATCATTTCCCTCTGCCAACACTACCCGCTTCTCTCTGCCAACACTTGTGCAATTAGTGCAAACACTTGTGCAATCAGTGCCAACACAAATGGTGTCAAAGTTTCCTTAATCCAAGTCAAGTTGTTAACATATACCTGACCTCTACATTGAGTGCCAACATCATGTATAAGATAAAACTCACATTACATTTCTTATATACAAAATAGTACCAACACTCGTATCCTCCTCCATAACACCTTGCCAATAGTTACACCACATAACCAATCAGTGCCCCGAAAGCCATAGGAAATTAACATAAATTAAGAAATAATAATAATAAAAAATAGTGCCTAGTAACATCCCAAACAACACCTAGAGCACCGTATCACCACTCCGTTTACGACGTTAAAACATCAACGCAAACAGCCAGACTCATTGTCTCCAGAGCTGGCATCGGTGCCAAGTGCCAATGGATCCACAATGCCAAGAAACTCTGCGACCAATCATTCCATTAGTAAATCAAATCAGGATTTCAATCCATCCATCTATCAATCAAACAAGTGGTGAGAAGTAGCGACATCCTTTCTAAGGAAACATTAATCGGCCCAATAGGAATACTGGTGATGACTACAGGACAAGTGTACTATATTACAGAAGTTTCTGATTATGAATTTTCTCAGTCATGGATATGTTACGAAAACGTTGCTTACATGAACTTTTGTATTTATTTATCTTTCCATTATAAATAAGTCTTGTACTTAAGTCTATACTTTTCCCAAGCGTAATTTAACTCTGATGTTGTTATAAACCTTTGTACTCGCCTCTAAAATCATTAACTAGTCATTAATCCTTATTTTGTATGAAGGCCTGTAATCATGGCTTTTCTTCCTATAACCTTAGTTCGCCTCGCGCATGTGTCAGGAAGACTTAATCTAGATGAAG
The DNA here is from genome assembly GCF_046742065.1 of Oratosquilla oratoria. NCBI lineage: Eukaryota > Metazoa > Arthropoda > Malacostraca > Stomatopoda > Squillidae > Oratosquilla > Oratosquilla oratoria. The sequence goes on from NC_134782.1 coordinate 22,888,260, forward strand.
ACTTCTATCTAAGGGCCCAATCACACCGAGCTTACGACCTGTTTCCGGCAAACCATCGACCAGGTGGTCGCCGGCCAGTTGCAGATAGTCTTTGGAAGTCGCTGGTAGTCGGTAATAAGATAGATAAATAGATAGATCGAAAGATAGATGGATATATTACAACATACACTGAATAGTCCCCAGTACATATATTTTCATCTTATCAACCACATTAACTTTTTCCATTTCAATTCCTTGCATAGGTTTTGTGTCGCCAACCGATCGCTTGATTTTCGGTCGAAGGTGGTCGGAAACAGGTCGTAAGCTTGGTGTGACTTGGGCTTAAGGCTCTCTCGTCCTAAAGACTCGAAGACCTGCGTCTCGTTCCTTCGAAAGAATTTTGGGGAGAAAAGAGGGACGCTTTGTTTCGGGGAGAGACGACCGAACGGACAGGTCCCTCCGCCCAGCTGCCGATTGGGCGGACCCTCTGGAAGCAACACCTGTGTCTCTCACAAATTCGCTTTCCCCATGTTCGCGACGGACACGATAAGGCATCTGCCGGCAAAAGAGGATCGTTTCCGTAACGTAGTCCAGGTCACAGTGATGTTTTATTTGCCGAACACCTGTGAGAGCAGGAAACACTATGGTTGTTGACACTAGTGGTGCAGTTGCTGACGGGAACAGGATGTTGTGTGGGGGGCGAGGTGCTCATCACCTGCCGCCAGGTGATTTTTTACACCTGTGGGAAAACTCTCCACTGACAAAGGGTTGATGTAATCTAGAGCCAGTTTCGATTCACTCCTTCGCTAGCTGACGTCAGGCGATTTTATTCGGCTAAAGAAAATATCCATATCGAAAGGGTTGAGAAGTTTATTACCAGTGACAGAAGATGCTGGGCAGATTTCATGCTACATGCTATCATGCTGCCTCTTTGTCAATACCATCTTTTATGCATCGTACAAACTCCATGCCATGCACGAGTGTCTGTCATACACCTTTTGCATCCTCAAAGAAACATGTCGTACCGAATATCGATTTCAACCAAGTTACCTTATTATTCTAACAGAGGGTACCTTTATAAATACATATATACAATGACCCGAGTATGTGTCCCATTTAGTTCGAAGTATATAAAAAAAAAAAAAAAAAAATAGCGCGACCTCTTGCGCTGACATCCATAACCATATAAGGACAACAAAAGACTGTTGACGATCTTGAGCATGG
>NC_134782.1:22896962-22911962 GCF_046742065.1 Oratosquilla oratoria
TGTATATGTGTGTGTATCTGTGTGTGTGTGTATGTATGTATAATATATAACGAAATAAGACAATTGAGATAATATACAGTACTGTATATGCCTCATTCAGTGTGACAGCTATTGTAACTCGACGTTGTTGTTCAATGGAAGTTTTTAAATGTCTTGTCCTCTCCTCTACGATGGCCACGTCCATGGTAGCATAGCAGGGCGAGAAGGCGGTCAGCAGCAGCAGCAGCAGCAGCAGGCGGGCCGACAACAACAAGAGCGCCCGGCTGTTTCGTGGGCTGGGGCAGTGTCCAGTCCTAGATATTGGATTCCTACGTACACGATGAGGCAAAGGGGAACAACCCTCCCCTACCCCCCACCCTCACCTCAACGCATTCGTATTTTCAGCCCTGGCCCTTCCCTCTATTCCCTTTAGCCCCTCCCCTACCCTCCCCCCTCTCTCCTCCTCCCTTAGGCCAAAGGATTGCTATTAACGCCTACGGTGCTGAGAAGATGCCAGGGACTGGTGGTGTCGGGGGATTGAGGAGTTGAGGATGTCACGGGGACGAATAGAGTAGCTTAGTATCAACGTGAATACAAGCAACATTCCCACTCACCCGTTACGGAAAGGGTTGAAACGTTCTGTCGCCCTGTAACGGCATCAGCCAGTGCCCGGGCCTACGTGGAGCTACAACAGGAACCAAGAGGCTGAATTGTCACGCTTCGTAGCATTGCCGGCTATACTTCGGTACGCAGCTCTGCAGAAGTACAGGGCCAGTTCCCAAAGGACAGTTCTTATTGTAGGCAGACATGAAGTAATCTCTATCGAAATTTCAGAGCCCTTTTTGGCACAGAAACGCTTAAGATTTCCGAAAATCTGGTCATGAGTGAGCATTTACGAGACTGCACCCATATATACTGGATACATAATTTTTTTTTTGTACAGGACACAGTAATTCCCTGAAAGGAAAGCAGATCTTAGAAGATGGAAGGATCGTATGGTATGTTCTCTACAGCGGCTAGGAGAAAACGATTTCGGAAATCCCTGCAAAAAAAAAGAAATAATAATTTTCCAATTTGTATGCCCAAAGGGTTAGACGTGGCAACGACGCCAATGTAAACGTAGTGATGCCTTTCATAGCAGTTATTTACGAGTAAAAATTCACCTCTACGATTGAAACGATTCAAAACCACCGTCCAACTATTTTCAGCAACTTGATATTACAAAACAGGAAATTTCATTGCGGAATGCGAACGAGCAATTCTTTCAGAGGAAAAAATAAATTTAAAAATTGGCGCTATGGCAATTGGGCTTACCGTGTAGGGGCCGCTCACTCGGGGCATGTAGGGTAGCGACTCTGCTTTTCATAGGCGAGTCTAAGCACTCCGTAGCCGTCTTCTTCCTCATAAAAACTTATTATTTTCTCAGATTACTATATAATCAAAGGGAGCACCACTTCCATATTTTTCTTCAAGGCGTCGGACAGTCTGTGGTGAGATTTTTTTGTTTTTCTTTTGGGGGGGTGAGAATTCCGTGACTGAAATGCAGACATATCCTACGGGTAACTACGTTTCTTAGAGCATCAGGAAAAATCATTTGGGCGTACGCAGGAGCTCTGGTCCTAGCTAGTGACGACGACGCCTGCTATTCACGATAGGACCGGCGGCTATTCCTTGTGAAATAATAAAAAAAAAGAAAAAAAAAATTGAAAAAAAAATAGTCCATTTTTAACGACGTAGTACAGGAGAGTAACAAAAAATGTATTTCTTCGGAAGAACATTCCCATCGACTCTTAGCAGTAGAACTTACTTTAAGGTATGTACTGTACAGGACCACAATGGAAATAAGCTTACATTATTTTTTGTTAGTGTTATCCTCGTCATTTGTAACTGTTATTTCGAACTATGTTTTCTTTCCGTTATCTGCACTTCATGTATACTGATTCAATGCCAAATAAACTTATTGTTATTATTATTATTACTATCATTATTATTATTATTATTATCAGGTACAAAGATACGAAAAAAACTTATCATTTCTCCACTTCATGTATATTGATTCATTGCCAACTAAACTTATTATTATTATTATTATTATTATCATTATTATTATTATTATTATTATTATAAAGTATTTTTAGGTACAAAGATACGAAAAAAACTTATCATTTCTCCACAAAGGGATCATTTTCACGTCAGGGATGGGCGACCCAGAAATAACACTAGCCTCCCACAGCCTCCCCCGCCCCATCCCGCCTCCCACAGGAGAGGAGGACATCATCCACTGCAACATCATCCACAAGTGGAGGAAACATACGTCATGGACTTATATGTCACGGTCCCCGAGTAAAGCTCCCTCCTCACTCCACCTTACTCCACTTCACTCCAACGAGGACGAATGGGGGAGTTGCCTGGTGTAGTTATCTCCCTCTCACGCCCAACACCAAAATCGACACCAGTCGTGATGTCCTCGTCACCACCACCATCATTGTCACCATGTTCACAGTCACCGTTATCACCACACCATCTCCTTCACCACCAAAACACCATCTCCACCACCACAAACATCACCATAACGAACTCCTACACCATCATAAACAGCTATTGTAAGAAACAAATAATAGATAGATGAATTAACAAGATAAAAATGAATGAATAGCACATGAAGGTTTATATATATATATATATATATATATATATATATATATATATATATATATATATGTGAGTGTGTGTGTGTGTGTGTGTGTGTTTAAAATTTCTGTGCGGGATAATGTCAGGCGATTTCATACACCTCCGTGACGTCCACTTACTGGTGAAGTGGTAATTTCCGCTCTCCCTGTGCCCACCTCTCCTTTCATCATGACTAGTGCCGCCACTTGATTTTATTCACTCCAGTGTACTATATATATACATATATATATATATATATTTATACATATATATATATATATATATATATATATATATATATATATTTTTTACATTATACAGAATTTGTTAGTTGGGGCTCTTAGTTATGCCCTCCATATATTTTGTCTTAACTATTGAAGAGGCAAATACTTTATGGATCTGTGTGTGTGTGTGTGTGTGTGTGTGTGTGTGTGTGTGTGTGTGTGTGTGTGTGTGTGTGTGTGTGTGTGTGTGTGTGTGTGTGTGTGTGTGTGTGTGTGTGTGTGTGTGTGTGTGTGTGTGTGTGTGCGCGTGCGCGCTTGTATTTACCTAATTGTAGTATACAGGGAAATAGCGTTGCTACTTCCCTGTATACTACAATTAGGTAAATACAAGCGCACTCACACACATACACACACGATGGAGCCATACTAGTATTTGTGTGTGTGTGTGTGTGTGTGTGTGTGTGTGTGTGTGTGTGTGTGTGTGTGTGTGTGTGTGTGTGTGTGTGTGTGTGTGTGTGTGTGTGTGTGTGTGTGCGCGTGTGAGTGAAAGAGAGAGAGAAACTGAAATACTAAGTCGTTCACAAATCGGGCTACAATTTTAGAAACATTATTATTTACTTTAGCAGATGCTTCCTCGAGAGACTGGACACGGAGACGAAGATGCACAAGTCATGTCGTCGACGGAACCCCTTCCGTTCCGGGTGGTTCTTTCCCTTAAAGTCGCCTCTGCCGCCAGGCGATTCCATTCATCCCTGTGGCGTCTCTATACCAGCGAGAGGTGGATCTATTATCATTCAATATCATCTCAATCGGTAGGTATGTCACCATTTGCTTTATGACAATTGTCCATCTTTGCTCGTGGTGTCACACATCAGTAAATTCTCTCACTTCCAACTCCACAAGTTTTTTTCGGAAGTTTAAGCCAAGGACCTTACTGTTTTGAAGTATTAACGTGTTTTAGTGTTACCGTTGGATGTGTGTGCAATGCTGCTAATATTTTGAACGCTAATTTTTTGTGATTTTTTACGGTACAGTCACGTCTATTACAGAATTCATTTCTCTAATGGATGCAATACATTACTCAGCTGAACAAGAGCGTCTAGTATTTGAAAAGAAGTATACAGTGCGTTACTGGATTGTGATAGCAAACATATTGTAGCTAGTCCCCTGTTATTAGATATAATAAAATGCAGAGAATTTCCACTTTAGCATGCATAACTTTGATTCAGTAACGATACAAGAAAAAATACATTCAAATAGTTTTAACGTTATGACGTCATATCGCTCAGCATGGAAGAATATGGACGGACCACTCTCCTTTGAGTTTCGCGCGGGGCCGACGGATACATCAGGATCTTCCAGGATAACCCCCCCTCCCCCCTTTTCTTTCTCCCTTCTCCCCCCACCGTACACACACTTTCCACCCTCCCATTCCCCCCCAACGACCCACCCATCCCCTTCTTTCTCACCGCTACCTGACCAACCTGATATGACTCTCTGCCGATATTATGTCATTCTAACGGCCAGTAGGAATTAGCTGGAAAAACGCACTCGTGCATTAGCAGAACCTGGCATTTTTTTCACCTTAAAGATTAGCCTTACGAAGAAAACGGGGTGATGAATGAAGTTAACATATAGAGAGGGCCCGTTTTTTCTTTTTTGTAAAGAAAAATATAGCAGTGGACATACATTAACACACAGGGGTCGCAAATTTAGCTCCTTGTCAATCCAATGTTGCAGACACGATCACGATGGAATAAAACATTATAAACATATAACGCTTATTAAAGCAGGCAGTATGCGACGAGATATTATCAATTTCAAATAAAAACGCTTTTGTAATGTTTGAAAAAGTGTGGAGGTGGAGGTGGGGGTGGGGTGGCGGTGGTATGGGAGGGCCGATCCACTCCCTTCCATATCCACCCCTCCTCTTCCACCCATCACTTACCGCATACATTATAACAATAATGATGATTATAATGATAATAATAATGACAATATTATATCAATAATAATAATAATACAATGATAACAATAATAATAATAATAACACTAATAATATCAACAACATTAATAATAATGATAATAGTAATGATATCGATAATTATAACAATAGTAATGTCTATAATAATAATGATGATAATAATAATAACAGCAAGAATAATAACAATAATAATAATAATAACACTAATAATATCAACAACATTAATAATAATGATAATAGTAATGATATCGATAATTATAACAATAATAATACCAATAAAAAAGTATATGGGGTAAGCATGCCAATACCAAAGATAAATGTATCATTTTTAGAATTTTATTTTTACAACTTTGGGTAAAGTTATCCTATTTTACAGTAAGTTTTATATTATTTTATTTCATTTTTTACTTATTTCATTTTATTCTATTTCATCTTTTGCTCATAACAGGTGAATTCATGCAGGTGAGGGCTGACTATGGAAAAAAATAAAGATGGCGTCGCTTTCAAGGAAATTTCCATAAGAAAAGTGATACATCACGTATCTACACTTGCTCACTTAAAACTTCTGAATCTGATAAAAATGAAATAAGATAAAATAAAATTCTTACCAAATAAATGGCATCTTTCTTTTCCATCATGGCTGTCGCCGAGCGATTTTATTATTTTTCAGAGATCCCAAACAATGGCGAAGGACGAAAATCTACTCTCTACTTTTGGAATCCCGCAAAATCCTTCCTAACTTATCCTGAATACAGTTATGCTGTTTTATTCAGGGCCGTAACCACCTCCACCCACCCCCTGTCACCCTCCGGGATTTCTATACCCGTGGTTTTCAACGTGAGGGCCACGGGGGACCTACGGGGGGCCTACGGGGGGACCTACGGGGGACCCCAGGGACCTATGACCAGAATCTAAGGGGATCTAACCCTATTGTTATTAATCATACACTTCTACATAATGTGAGGAATCTAAATACAAAAATAAATAAATAAATAGGTAAATAAATAAAATGAAAATATATACAAAAAATCAAATAAATTCATCACTGTCCTGCTAGAGGAAATATAGGATAATTATGATTGTCAACTTTGTAATACGACATGTCGTTTATCTTCGTCGACATTTTAGTATCTATTATTATTACTATTATTATTATTATATCATTATTATTATTATTATTATATTATCATTATTATTATTACATTATTATTATTATTATTATTATCTATTATTATTACTATTATTATTATTATATCATTATTATTATTATTATTATATTATCATTATTATTATTATTATCATTGTTATTATTTTCACCTTTCTTGGCGGGGTAGGATCAGGGAGGATATGGCGTGAAAATTATTGGGAACGTTTCTTAGCAAATCTACGCTGTCATATTTGCGTCACATAAGAAGTACAGTTGTCTTCTCTTCCACGTGGTTTTCTAGACTGCCAAAAGAAATATACGGGTTTGCATCGTATATTTACGACATGAACCAATTTAATGCCAAGATAAAAATCAGTCACACTGTATACGTACTACGACATTGCTTGCTGTAGGGTACTTGAAAACACTATAGAATTGATGGAGACTGTACATGACTCTAACATAGGACTCTTAGAGAGCTTAACGGGTGAAAGAAATTGGATGATGTCTGTCACCAGTAGGATAGAAACGCTGGTATATTGCAATCTGTTATCAGTGCCTTCTCCAGCAAGTGATTTCCACCTTGCCTCTTCTGGCATCCAGAAGTATATGCCACCTTTGCAAATTCTCCAGTAACAGGACAAGTGCAGACCTCACGATGGTGTCGTTGCAGTATTAGAGAAAAACGTGAGTTTCACATTTAAACCCAACAAAAGTGTTTGACTACAGTAGTTCTGGGGAAAAAAGACTTAGCAACGACATGTGCACAAGGAACTATTTAATAAATATATCTGTATCGTGACAGGGAACAGGACATCATTGTATAATGCCACAAACAAATACAAACTGATACAGAAACGAGAGAGAGAGAGAGAGAGAGAGAGAGAGAGAGAGAGAGAGAGAGAGAGAGAGAGAGAGAGAGAGAGAGAGAGAGAGAGAGAGAGAGAGAGAGAGAGAGAGAGAGAGAGAGAGAGAGAGAGAGAGAGAGAGAGAGAGAGGTGGGGGGAGGGAGGGAGGGAGGAAGTGGGGTGTGAAGATACTGTAGTATAGCTCGTAGATCTGCATTCATCAATGAGCGTTTATTGGTGCACCATTATGAAATACATGCATGCTCCATCTACCTACATATAGAGCAATCCTACCAGAGGAAAATAAATCTACTGGATAAGGTAATAAGTGTGAATTTTGTTCACAATGCGAATATGTGTATGAGATTCCAGTGGTTAAAAGGCAACCGCGCCTCTATGGTGGACAGATGATGCCATATGCGTGCAGTCGTTCCTATTTTCTTTTATTTGCCCATACGTCGATTATATTCCATTTTCATACACAAGACGATAGTAACAGTCATTGCGAATATCATCTAACACAACGAATCGGTAAAAATGTAACTGGTAAACATTATTTTGGCTTATTTCGTAATACAAGGTTCCCATGATCTGTAGGTTGTATGAGGCAAGGTACTTCCCATTTAGGAGCCTACAAGACATCGGAGTAAATATTGTTTAACCATTTTCCTGCTCTACAACCTAATCGCCCCGAACAGGCATTGTTGCATGTAGCATCAGAACCTCAGCACATGCTTTCCTCAGTCCTAGATGCATTGCCACGCCGAGGAAACAGGTTATGTTCGGCGAGTGCAAGAAATTGTTATAGAAGGACAGGACAGCCAACTCCTTTCCGCCTTCTCTGCTCCCTTCCCTCTGTGTGACCCGTCGCCTCCATTCGGTCTCTGGCTCCATCCTATTCCCCACTCCTCCACCTCCTCCTCTTCCTCCTCCTCCTCCTCTTCTTCTTTCTCCTCCTCCTCTTCCTCCATCTCCTCCTCCTCTTCCTCCATCTCCTCCTTCTCCTCTTTCTGACCCAACTCTACCCTTCTCCTCATTTTCTTCCTCTTCCTTCCTCCCTTTTCATCCTCCTCGTCCTCTTCCGTACGTCCTTCCTCAATGTCTTCCTCCTGCTCCCACTTCACATCCTCTCAACCTCCCTCTTCCTCCTCCTTCCCTTTTCCTCTTCGTCCTTTACCCCAACTGCTAGCTTGCGGACATCTCCCTCCCTCCCCTCCCTCCCTCCCTCCACCTCCCCCATGGACAGTGTCCTCCTTTGCTTACTCCCTTTCACTTTCCGTCTCTCTCTTTCGTCCTCTTCTCCTCTTTTCTCCTCGTCTTTTAAGTCTTCTCTCACCTCCCAAGGTCTCTTCCACCCGCCTCTCTCTCTCTCTCTCTCTCTCTCTCTCTCTCTCTCTCTCTCTCTCTCTCTCTCCGTCCCTAGTCCCATCTTCAATTTCTTCTTCATTCTCACCTTTCCTTTCCCTCCTCGCCTTACTTTCTTCCTCTCCCTAATCCACCTCCACCTTCTCCACCTCCTCCACCTTCTCCACCTCCTTCTCTCTCCCTTTAGTGCGCTGGCGGGGTCACCGGAAACCCGCTTATTCCTGGGTTCGAATCCCGCACTTCTCTCCTGTTCCCAACAGTGACTGTTGTGACCTGCCTCAACAGTCCCCAAAGAGCATAATGGGTCAAAGGTGACGGCTTCGGACGCAGCTGCTCTTCAGCGCCTCCTAGCGTAGTTGGCTCCTCCCCTCCTCCTCTTTCCTCCTCCTCCTCCTCCTCCTCCTCATCTGTTACTCCATTTCTATTCCATCTCTCCCACTCCCTTCATTAATTAACTTTCATTCACCGTCTGCCTCCTTCCACCAGTGATGTACCGACCTCCCTCTCTCCCTCCCCTCTCCCTCACCCTCCATCGTACTTCCGCCTGCTTCAATTTATTGTCTCCACTTTCTTCCACATATCCGCCTCCATTTCGTTCTCATTTCCTTTCTCTTCTTACTGTTCCAGTCGACATTTAATGCTCTTGCTCTCTCTCCTCTCTCTCTCTCTCTCTCTCTCTCCTCTCTCTCTACTACACCTACACTTATTCCTATTACTGATAACATTATCTCTTCTACTTCGCCTAGTCTCCCTCGCCTCTCCTCCTCATCCCCTTTCTCATCTTACTCATCCTTGTCCCTCCTCCTCCTCCTCCTCCTCCTCCTCCTCCTTGGCTGCTCCTTTCTCACTAATCCTTTAGTTCCTTCTCAGCCTAATCCCCTGTGCAGACCAGACCATGTGCACACATACGCACATCACTGCCCCCGGGTACACACACACATACACACACAGACACACACATACACACACACACACACACACACACACACACACACACACACACACACACACACACACACACACCTTCAGGCTTACTGACAGAATAACAAACAGAAGCAAACATAAAGTTGGCAAGAGAGCAAATATGTGTGCGCACGCACACGCGCGCACGCACGCACGCACACGCACTCACACACACACGCACACAGAAGAACAGTTTTCCACACAGAGTGGTGGACACTTGGAACAAACTGGACAACTAAATAGTGTACGCAAAAACCATTCACGAATTGAGCAAACTAGACACTGCGAGATACAAAAGCGGGACACCACGAGCGTAGCTCCCCTTCCCGTAAAATACAACTAGGTAAATACACACTCCTCATACCGACGGTTTCTGTAAAGAGACGGGCAGGGAGGGGCCAATGTATAGAAAACTTCAGGATTATTGACGCAGGCGAGTGCAAGCAAACTTTCACGCGTTTACCTGAAAACTGAAGTCAAATAGGTTGGCAATGTTTCCTGTGACAGCCTCATCAGGGGGTGGTGAGGAGCCTAATACGCCAGGAGGCGCTGAGTAGCTGCGGCTGAAGCCGTCACCTTTGCCCTATCATGCATAGCTTGGACGGTTGGGACTGATAGCAGTCACTGCTGGGAATCGGAGAGGAGTGCGGGACTCGAACCCACAACTAGGCAAATGCGAGACCAGAACGTCTCCGGTTGCGCCACCAGCGTACACAGAATTTCCCATTTAGCCAAATTATGTTTCGCCAAATTGTATTTCGCCAAATTACGTTGTGTCAAATTATATTTCGTTGAATCAAGTTATCCCAAACTGTATTTTATTTTTTTCCAGTTTGTTTTTGGTTAAATCAATTTTCCCCCCTTTTTTATCTAATATTATTTTTATTTTTTATTTTTATTTCATTCTACTTTATTCTTTATCTTTTTATCTTTTCATATATCATCATTATTATTATTATTATCATTATCATTATTACTATTATTATTATATTATCATTATTATCATTATTATTTTATTCATTTATTTTTTGCCAAATTATAGAGGCAGAATTTTCTTATGAAATTCTTGGCCAAAGAAGACTTCGATGTCCTAGGATGGTCGACGACCCACTAAGAAACAAGAATTCGACGACTAAGAGGGCGACGGCTAGACGACTCTCCCGTGGGAATTCGACCACATGAGTGACATCGTAATTCTGCCAACGTATATGGCAAGGTGTTGTTGACGTTGACGTTACAATGCAATGTTCCTGACAATGAATTGCTCTGAGATTTTTATGTTGTTTGTGTTTGTCTTTATCAAGACCCGTTAGTTTGTTGTCGCTCCACTTTATCTATTCATTCATTTATCTATTTATTTATTTATTTATTTATTTGTTTTAACAATAAGTCCAGTCGACTTTAACCCCATTGTCATGGCATCAGACTTCATACATGTTGTTATGGTTAAAGCTAGACGAATTCATTCAATTGAGAAGGAGACTGTAAAGGAAATAAAATCTCTCTCTCTCTCTCTCTCTCTCTCTCTCTCTCTCTCTCTCTCTCTGTCACACACACACACACACACACACACACACACACACACACACACACACACACACACACACACACACACACACACACATACATGTGACCTACATCCCAGTGAAATAGCCTGATAGGATCAAAAGCTCTACTACAGGTAAGGAAGAGTGAGAGGCCAGAAGAGGCCAGGGTAGGTGTGTGTGTGTGTGTGTGTGTGTGTGTGTGTGTGTGTGTGTGTGTGTGTGTGTGTGTGTGTGTGTGTGTGTGTGTGTGTGTGTGTGTTAGGGGGACGAGGGGGCTGCTGACAAACGAACAAGAGGAGGGGGAGGATTAAGATTAGGATTAGGATTAGGAGGAGTAGGAGGAAAAGGGAGAGGAAGAAGAGTTGGAAGAGGAAAAGGATAATAGGGAGGAGGAAGAGGAAAAAGATAATGAAGAGGAGGAGTAGGAGGAAAAGGGAGAGGAAGAAGAGTTGGAAGAGGAAAAGGATAATAAGGAGGAGGAGGAGGAAGAAGAAAAGAATGAAGAGGAGGAGGAAAAGGAGGAGGAAAATAATGAAGAGGAGTTGGAGGAAGAGGAAGAAGAAGAGTTGGAAGAGGAAGAGGATAATAAGGAGGAGGAGGAGGAGGAGGAGGAGGAGGAAGACAATGAAGAGGAGGAGGAGGAGGAAGATAATGAAAAAGAGGAGGAGAAAATAAAATAGAGAGGAACTGTTCCCTCTATCTAAAGATTATCCGAGACAAGGAATAGCCCTTAAAGGCCAGAGGGAGGGAAGGAGAGGAGGTGGGATAACCTCAGCTGAATAAAATCATCTGGCGGCAGATGGTGGGGGGGTCGTTCTGGTCAACATTCTTACCATAGACCCGACCCTTCCCCAACTGTCAAACCTAAGAAAGATTGGCGAAATGCAATTTGGCGAAATGTAATATGGCGAAACGTGATTTAGCGAGATTCGATTTGGCCAAACGTAATTTGTCGAAATGTAATTTGCCAAATAGATAGATAAATAAGTGAATAAATAAATAGATTAGCATATGAATAAATAATGCATAGTTTAACAGATAAAAATTATAAATAAAAATTAATACACAAATGAGTATATATCTAAGATTCTTGAATGAAAATCAAATACACCAAAAACAAATAAATAAATTGATTATGAACAAATTATTAAATAAGTAAATAAGTATAGAAAATATCCAGATACAGAAACAGAAATAAAAGGATATATGACAAGTGAATAAAACTACAGTATGAAGATAATCAAATTAACTTTCCGAGATTTGCACTTTCCTTCAAATATAAGAATGTGAGTGTGTGTGTATGTGTGTGTATGTGTGTGTGTGTGTGAGAGAGAGAGAGAGAGAGAGAGAGAGAGAGAGAGAGAGAGAGAGAGAGAGAGAGAGAGAGAGAGAGAGAGAGAGAGAGAGAGAGAGAGAGAGAGAGAGAGAGAGTGGGAGAAAGAGATAGATCTATAGATGGATAGATAGAGAAAGAGAGAGAAGAAGGGAGAGAGGGAGAGAGAGAGAGAGAGAGAGAGAGAGAGAGAGAGAGAGAGAGAGAGAGAGAGAGAGAGAGAGAGAGAGAGAGAGAGAGAGAGAGAGAGATAAAAACCCAACCTGCCTTATCACCAAACACCGATGAGTTGTGAAGATCGACGGCGGCCATGCGGGTTGCTGGGAGCAGCTCCCACCCGACCCCCCACCCCCGGAATGCGGACCCTGCTCACGAGAGCGTCTCAGCCGGAAATGACCCCGAGGACCAGGAGGGTGAGTGGGGGTGGATGGAGGAGAGCGTCGGGACTTCAAATACCGCATCACGTGACTGAGAGAAATCGGGTCTTTTCGGAGAAGACAAGAGATGAGTCGGATATCTACCGGGGAGCTTTCGGAAATATTACCCTCTATGACTGCAGAGAGAGAGGAGTTTTTTTGTGTATGTGTGTATGTGTATGTGTGTGTGTGTGTGTGTGTGTGTGTGTGTGCATCTATGTGTGTGTCTGTGTACGCATGTGCGTGTGTATTCTATTACATGTCTTCCCCAATGAAGGGTATCATCATCATCATCATTATAATAATAATAATAATAATAATTATAATAATATTAATGATGATGATGATGATGATAATAATAGTAATAATAATAATAATAATAATAATAATAATAATAATAAAAATAATAATAATGATAATATTAATGATGATGATGATGATGATAATCATGATAGCAATAATAATAATAACAATGATACTTGCATATAAATATGAGGGCATAGATTATTTTTCCTGCCACTCAAAGATACAACAAATCAGGATAACTTTCCTCTCTCCCCGTCTTAAAACCCACTCCCTTAAGAACTCCCCATTTTAAAACTCCCTCAATGACGAATCCCACTTCACTTCCTTCTCGTTCCTTTCTTTTCACTCCCTCCCCCTAACTCTTCGTCTCACCCCCTCTCCACTTCCCTCTATATTTCTCCATCCATCTCCATTTCCCCATCTATCTCCATTTCTCCATCTATCGGCTCCATTCGACCCTATCACGTTCCTGGATATCTGCTCCCTCTGTTCCAGTTTCCTTGCTCTGCAGTTAAACCTCAAACTCTCTTATACCCATATACCTACATATACCAAAGGATTTTTCCCCCTTACACGGGAGGTAGCCAAAAGAAAAAGGCATAGAAAACCACTCCCACCCGTTCTATCCCCTACATACTCCACTCCCCTCCACCCTCTTCCCTCCCTCTTATCTTGGCACCTCCTGGATGACGGGTCATCCCTGCATCTTGTCCACTGCCCTGAGTCAGAAACAGTGACACAGGGCAAACTCTCTTGAATTAATATAACTTCCCGTGGGCAGCCAGAATAATTTGTGAATATTGAGAAAATGCTTAAAAAGGTCTAAATAATTTTTTTTCTCTATTTATATTACAGAAAAAGGACACCCGTATGTCATGTACTACCTCCGACAACCAAATGATCTGAAGCCATAATATAACCAGACAATGTAATATGTATTTTTCGTTCTTGATTGTTTTACATGTGTCTGTACTTTAGTTCTCTTATGAGGAGAGCTACATTTTTATAAACATTTGTAACAACAACAATGCAATATGTATTTTTCGTTCTTGATTGTTTTACATGTGTCTGTACTGTAGTTCTCTCATGAGAAGACCTAGATTTTTATAAACAGTTGCAACAACAACAAAATAACAACAGCAACGAAAAGGACAATGACAACAACAACAGGTAAAGTTACAGTTCCGATATGCCACGGGTTATGTCAGAATGTCCACGGGAGTAGAAGGAAGAGAAAGAGCAGGAGGAGGAAGAGAAAGAAGAGGAGGAAGAGACAGAGGAGGGAGAGGAAGAGGAGGAAGAAGAGGGACGAGGAGGAGGAAGAGGAGGAGGAGGAGGAGGAGGAGGATTTTGTCAGAATGTCCACAGGAGTAGAAGGAGGAGAAAGAGCATGAGGAAGAAGAGAAAGAAGAGGAGGAAGAGGAAGAGGAGGAAGGAGAGGAGGAGGAGGAGGGGGAGGAGAAAGAGCAGGAGGAAGAAGAGAAAGAAGAGGAGGAAGAGGAAGAGGGACAAGAAGAGGAAGAAGAGGGACGAAGAAGAAGAAGAGGAGGAGGAGGAGGAGGAGGAGGAGGAGGAGGAGGAGGAGGAGGAGGAGGAGGAGGAGGAGGAGGACAGGTTTCTCAATATCTTTGGCATATGTGGGGTGGGAGAGGTAAGAGAGTGTTGGGCAACTCCTTGCCACCCGATAGAAGAAAGAGCACCGTATTTCGCAACCCTGGTACACGAAATGCCTTCCTGGAAGTCCCTGGAGGTCCCTGGAGAGCAAGAGGGACCTCGAGTTTCCAGCCCGAAGAAAAAGGCGACGAAAGAAAAATGGTCGACCTGAAAAGATTGATTTAGGTCACTCGGTGGCTGTAGACAACAAGACCTCACTTGCATAGAACCTGCCTCTCTCTTTCTCTCTACCTCTCTTTCTTTCTGTGTGTGTGTGTGTGTGTGTGTGTGTGTGTGTGTGTGTGTGTGTGTGTGTGTGTGTGTGTGTGTGTGTGTGTGTATTTACCTAATTGTATTTACCTAGTTGTATTTTACGGGAAGGGGAGCTATGCTCGTGCTGTCCCGTCTTCGTATCTCGTTTCATCTAGCCTGTTTTTAAATTCGTATATCGTTTTTGCACACACCACATTTTCATCTAACTTGTTCCAAACGTCTATTATCCTGTGGGGAAAGCTGTTCTTTTCCAGTTCTCTTCTATAACTGTCTTTCTTGATTTTCTTTCCAT
>NC_134782.1:22916962-22929462 GCF_046742065.1 Oratosquilla oratoria
TCACCACGACCTGCAACTCTCAGATCAGGCCACAGCCTGCACTGCCATAAGTAAGAAGCACAGCACAGCCTGTACGATTATGCTGCAGGTTGCTCGGCAGTCCGTCCACACCACATCCTGCTCCACCAAGACTGATTTCTGTCGCTTGGGTCACACAGCCTGCACGGCTAGCCTGGAGGTTCTGCAGGCTAGACCAGAACCTGCACGAGGGCTTGGGTTTCCTGCTTGGTCAGGCTGCAGGTTCTACTGTGCAGACCACAGCTTGCACAAGGCTATAATTGGCGTTGTCTCGCCTGTGCCACAGGTTAAAGATCACAGTCTGCGTCGCAAAGATCAAAGTTTGGTCTAGACAGACCACATTTCAAGATGACTCCCAGCCCGTGGTGCAGATGGCTTAGCCCATTTACCAGCTGGGCCACTCCTGGGCCATCTTGCAGATGGCTTAGTTCATTTACCAGCTGGGCCACTCCTGGGCCATCTTGCGGCTGGTTTAGTCCATTTACCAGCTGGGACATTCCTGACCTATCTTGTAGATGGCTTAGCCCATTCACCAGCTGGGCCACTCCTGTACCATCTTGCAGCTGGTTTAGTCCATTTACCAGCTGGGCCACTACTAGCCCATCTTGCAGCTGGCTTAATCCATTTCCCACCTGGACCACCACCACTTCCCTCGACTGCCAAAACCACAGGGCCAAGGCTGAGGTTGAGACTGCTCCAGCGTTGACTTATATGCGTCCAAGGTCGTCACCTTTGCCCTGGGAGGTCGGATAGCTAGCGGATAGAATCCAACCCGGCTCTGCATGTTTACGAGACGAGTATGAAACCTACTGTGGCACAACAAATCAAATGGAAATGGACAGATAAGTAAATAAACAAGGAGATAAATGAATATACAACTATACAAATAAATATAAATGGACACACCTTCAATCGCCCAATACAAATAAATAATAAATTAGTCAATCAATAAATAGAATACCATAAACAGACAAAAAGTGAAAGCAAAATCCCTCTCCATAATGTATAATATAAAGAATAATGATCCCTAGGCGACAGAAGTGTCACAAAGGTGACAAGACATAGGTATATAAACAAGTAAATATAGATACATAAATGAAATAGATAATCAATCAAGTAACTCGGAGAAGACAGGTAAAATGATGACTGGGTAAAGAAGCGACAGGTGACACCCATGCCCTGGGTCAAGTCGCAAGAACGTGAGTGACACGTGCCACGTGGCACTCTTGAAGAAGAGCTCTCGACATCGTCGTCGTCCTCTCCTCTCCGAGGAGAAACTACCATAAGGGGAAATGTTTCCGAGGGGGACATATGAACATAAGAATGAAGGAGACTGCAAGAGACTATAAGGCCTAGACAAGGCAGCTCCATACCTATCACCACCTGTCATCCCCATCCATAAAGTTGTCTAACCGTTTCTTAAAACAACTGATAGTTTCAGCGCTCACTACATGGTTACTAAGTCTATTCCATTCGTTGACCACCCTATTAGTAAACCAATTCCTGCCTATTTCCTTCTTAAATCTAAATTTGTCCAGTCTAAATCCATTACTGCGAGTCCTGCCCTATTGTTTTAATATGATGACCTTGTTAGCAACACCCTTGTTAAAGCCTCTGATCCGCTTGAACACCTCTATTAGATCACCCCAAGGGGAACGAGGAAATAAATCTGAGTATAACCTTTGTGGGACGGGGTAACATCCGTGTTGAATAAAATCGACTGGTGACAGGCAGGATACATGCAAGAAGAAGACACTCTCGATGGTTGTTATTGAATTAGGATTAATCGTGGTGAATAGAGGGTTCCCTTTGTGATAAAAATCGGCTGACGACAGTAAGACCCTGTTCAGGCCAGGACCCAGGCTTCTGGTAATGAGAGAGAGAGAGAGAGAGAGAGAGAGAGAGAGAGAGAGAGAGAGAGAGAGAGAGAGAGAGAGAGAGAGAGAGAGAGAGAGAGCGAGATAGAGGGAGAGAGAGATTCTGCATCTTAGGCGCTGAAGACGTGTTGGGAGGTGTGCGTCTTGCCAGGCCACGGGGGAGACGGGAGTAGGCCCGAGAGGAGGCTGGTGCCCAGAGTACAGGGAGGGGGAGGGGGGGAGGGGAGGAAAGGAGGCTTGACTCAGGGGTGGAAGGGAGGAGGCGAGTCATAGACTCAAGTAACGGTGTCTGCGAGTTATGAGTCATACCGCCAATTACACCAAACAATCATTATTGGCTGCCTGACTCCTGCCTGCCGCTCCTTCTTGTCCAGCTCCTTCTCCCTCCTCCTCCTCCTCTCCCTCGTCGTCCTCCTCCTCATCTTCCTCCTCTTCTCCTTCTTCCTCCTCGTCCTCCTCTTCTCCTTCCTCCTCCTCTTCTCCTTCCTCCTCCTCTCCCTCCTCGTCCTCCTCTTCTCCTTCCTACTCCTCCTCCTCCTCTTCTCCTTCCTCCTCCTCGTCCTCCTCTTCTCCTCCTTCCTCCTCTCCCTCCGCGTACTCCTCTTCTGCTTCCTCCTCCTCCTCCTCTCCCTCCTCGTCCTCCTCTTCTCCTTCCTCCTCCTCCCTCTCCTTGTCCTCCTCTTCTCCTTCCTCCTCCTCCTCCTCTCCCTCCTCGTCCTCCTCTTCTTCCTCCTCCTCCTCCTCATTTTATTCCACTTGTTTGCGATTATGCTTTTGTAGGTTAGGATAAGTTAGATTGATCAGATTGGTTAGGTTTATTATAGGTTGGTAAAGTTAGATTAGGTGAAATCAGATCAGGTTGTGATACATAAAATTTCGCTGGAAATCAAACAAAAATAATCGTAAGAAAGATTTTCTAGCAAGCTTTGACTGAATGCATTAATGAAACACACAATGATGCCGAGACGCACAAACACGGACACATCATCACAAACGAAGAGTCAACATCAGTGCCCAAACACGATATCACAAACTGCAGTTGGAATGACGACCTCTCGACGCGAATTCCCGAACTGTAGTAAGGATGGCGACATTGGATTTAATCATAACATTAGACCAAAAATAACTAAAAATATGCCCAGTCAAAGGCTTGTGGAACTGAATCCTTGGAATAGATTATTCTAACCTAACCTAAGCTAATTTAACATCAACTTCGTCGATTTTCTAGTGTGGTTGGTGGGGCTGTTATTTTCAAATGAACGACAAACTTAGGGTCTATTTCTTCCTTACCGTTCCCTTCTCTCTCTCATCTACTAACATGTCCGCTCGATTCCTTTTTTATACTAAGTGCTATCATTACTGAGACCTTTTGACTTATGCATGGCCTTGTCCTTTTTTTTATTGAAAGGGTTGGTGTTGTCCTTTTTTGTGCAACAGAAAGGTCTGCAATGTTGATTGTCATAATTGCCAACAATACATCTCAGCCGTGACTATTCTCCTCTCTTATTAGTTGTTTACTTTCTTCGTTATTTACCAACTGTCACGTTTGTCCTTGTTTTCTCTCTACCTCCCTTTCTCTTTCTTATTGTCATTATCGTTGTTATTGTTATTATCATCATCATTGTCATTATTACTATTATCATTTTCTCTTTGTCTCCCTTTCTCTTATTGTCATTATCGTTGTTATTGTTATTATCATCATCATTGTCATTATTGCTATTATAATTTTCTCCTCGTCTCCCTTTCTCTTATTGTCATTATCGTTGTTATTGTTATTATCATCATCATTGTCATTATTGCTATTATCATTTTCTCTTTGTCTCCCTTTCTTTTATTCTCATTATCGTTGTTATCATTATCATCATCACAATCATTATTACTATTATTATTTTTTCTTTAACTCCCTTTCTCTTACTGTAATTATCGTTGTTATATTTGTCATCATCATTATCATTATTACTATTTATTATAATTATATTATTATTATTATTATTATTATTATTATTATTATTATTATTATTATTATTATTATTATTATTTTACAATGTGACACTGATAATTTGTATGACAAGAGACAAGAAAACATAACTGAAACATTAGTTTCATTTTCTTTACAAAACAAAACAAAATCCGAAGAAACGTTTGTCGAAAGACTGGTCAAATGATAAAAACCGTCCCATTTTTTTTAATTATCATTATTTGACTGTATCCATGTTTATTGAAGCTTCGGTCTTACAAGCACTCTCGATTTCTCTCTTGTTTTCTTTTAGTCTCCTGTAACTAAATATTTTCACATTGTTTATAGACCTGATATTTCTGTGGTCAACTTTTTCATTTTCATTTTTATTTTAAGTTTGTCTCGTGTTGCAAACTGGCTTCGAGTTGCTCGTTTGGTTGGCTGTTTGGTTCGCCCCGATGGCATCTTTGAGTTTGTTTGTTTGTTTGTTTGCTTGCTTGCGAAGTACTTGTATTTCCTGTTGGCCTTGCTCTCTGGCCGCGCAATTGTCTTGAGTTTTTTTTTTTTTAATAAATGATGAGTGTTTTTATCCCACGACGTGTCAGGATCTTTAGATGACAAAAACGAATTAAAAAAAAAAAAATAAATAAATAAACATAAGGAAGTAAAACAAATAACATAAAATACAAATAAAATGGTTCAGTTAATTTTTCCACCACCCATGATTTGAGCTTAATAAACATATAGACATACCTATGATTTATATATGTGGACATACATAACCTTATTAACTCCACGGCAGGGGGAGAGTGCATCATTCACCGTTACTTCTTCGGACTGCTAAAGGTCAAAATCTATCTCCCCGTCTCTTAGGTTAGGTCAGGTCAGGTTAGGTCAGGTTAGGTTGAGTTAACTTAGGTTGGGCTAGGTTGGGTTGGGTTAGGTTATATTGGGTTAACTTAGGATGGGCTAGGTTGAGTTGGGTTTGGTTGGGTTTAATTAGGTTAGGTTAGGTTGGACTGGGTTGGGTTGGGTTGGGTTAGGTTATGTCAGGTAAGATTAGGTCCGGTTATGTTATATAATATTAGGCTATGCTGGGCTAAGTTGAAATAGGTTAGGCTATGACAGGCTAAGCTGGGCTAGGCTGGGCTAGGTTAGGCTAGGTTCGGGTAGGTTGGGTTAGGTTAGGCTATGCTGGGCTAAGTTGAAATAGGTTAGGCTATGACAGGCTAAGCTGGGCTAGGCTGGGCTAGGTTAGGCTAGGTTCGGATAGGTTGGGTTAGGTTAGGCTATGCTGGACTAAGTTGAAATAGGTTAGGGTAGGTTCAGGTCATCTTTTTTAGGCTTAACTAAGCCAAGTTGGCTCGGGGCAGGAGGAGGGCGGAGCCCAGACGGCCGACAGAATGATGAGCACTTTTGAACTTTCAAGTTTTTGGCAAAGTCTCTCTCTTCCTCTTCGACTTGGAGCCATTACATAGTTGTCCAATTTAAAAATCGTACAACTGAAAAGTTGCCCGGAAGGTGTCAGTTCAGATCATTTTGTGTTTTGATCTCAGAGTAACAAGAGTCATTATTCGAGAAATGGAAACATGTGGCAACTGTTTAGTCGTGGCAAAAAAAAAAAAAAAAAAAAAAAAAAAAAAAAAAAAAAGTTATATTACCGGGTTATTTGGCCATCCAATTGAAAAAAGAAAGAAAAAATTATGGATTGTCTAATTCGTAAGAAAAAAAATTATTATTATTATTATTATTATTATCACTATTATTATTATTATTATTGATATTACTATTATTATCATTATTATTATCATTATTATTATTATTATCATTATGATTACCATCATCATCATTATTGATATTATTATTACTATTATTTTATAACTTGACTATTAAGTAGCAGGTACACCCACTGTCTTTGGGATGGCCTTTTCATTTCATAACCGTGTCAGCTGCTGGTGGTGTGGACTAGCTTCCGAGTGTCAGCATTGTGTTCCTGCAACTGCCTGTGCGTGAGGCACTGACGCCAAGTTGGTATTAGCCTGACCCAGCAACTCTGGGGATGTAGTTTCATGCTTTTGTGAGAAGTTGAAAAAAAAAGAAAAAAAAATCGACCTCTTTTCCATGACGTCATTGAGGTCTCTGGGAGTTACCAAAGGGTAGGTTGGTTCTTGCACCGAGAGGTAATGTGTCTTTGTCCGCGACAGAACCACTTATATTTCAATAACTCGCTCATGTTTTATGTCCGCACATGCAATTAACTTCTTCACTACGATGACGTCACAGATGGTGTTTCCTTTCGACGCCAGCTGGTTTTCTTCGGTTTCAGCTGGTTATGGCCTCGTCCTTCTCCGTCACCACGCCCTTTGTGTTCCTGACTCAACTCTCCCCACGCAAGCAATCAGAACGTTTCAGTCTGTAAGCTTCATCATCCGTATCATCAGACCACCACCAACCAAAACAATAAATCCATTGACTTAACATTTCCTTCTTGCATGAATATATCATGCAGGTAACAGTCAACGACCATTTCATTAAGCGCCATGCACTCAGTCATCAGCTCCTAATGATCAATACCTTCTGATCACTGTCATGTCAATTGGATGTGCTTTTTTGCAGCTCACGTTCTGCAGTGCTGCACTGCTTATGGGACTTTCAATGCACTTCAGCAGTCCCAGCTGTTCACGACAGTGTCTTCCCAGAGGCTGTGATGGATCGTCTTACCGCAATACGTCTGTTATTTGTTCTTTCGTTCGGGAGATGGTCATCAGGAACTGATGAATGGAGAACGAATCACGGAAGAATGAGTCGTCTCCAGTCTCCTTATTCATTCTATCCACAAAATCATCATCATTTCCTTCGATATTGTGGTGATTTTTCTTTGTCGATGTTAACACAGGATGACTGAGCATCAGCGTGAGGTTGACCACAAGGATAGAAACGCTGGTAAAGTACAGCCCATAAAAACAACAATGAACGAGTATCGACAAACTTGGCGCGATTTTATCAACAAAGATAGAAACGATGGAGGTATACTAGTCCATAATAACAGACATGGCTCCCGAGAATACATGATATAAACAAGACATTGTACAAGTACATCAACAAGTAGAATATGTATATATTGTTCTGACAGATACTACAAGGAAGGCCTAGTGTAGGCCTTATGGTCCCTTGCAGTCTCCTCCATTCTTATGTTCAGGTAAATAAAAGAATAAAATAAAATAAATAAATGAATAAAACAAAAA
Organism: Oratosquilla oratoria; assembly: GCF_046742065.1. Taxonomy (NCBI): domain Eukaryota; kingdom Metazoa; phylum Arthropoda; class Malacostraca; order Stomatopoda; family Squillidae; genus Oratosquilla; species Oratosquilla oratoria. The sequence goes on from NC_134782.1 coordinate 22,924,060, forward strand.
AATAAAACTGGGCACTAGCACTGGAATAACGACCATTGTCGTCGTTAACTTAATTTTCTGCCTGCGATCTGAACCTTGTATATAATCATGCCAATGAGCCAGGACGAAGCTGAAGGCAATGTCACGTGATTGGGGGCAATTCGAGTGTCATCTGTTTTGGTCTCACGATGGTCTCAGGGGACACAGTTCAACAGCTGGCCAACTGCGACAAAGGCAGCCTCTGGAACTCGCCTCCTCCTCCTCCTCCTCCTCCTTTTCCTCCTCCTCCCACCAAATCTGATATTGCCATGTCTGTACAAACTGATGCCTTTCAAAAAGGAGACTTTCTACCACCATCTAACTTTGAAATGGTGCTTTCCTTTTCCCCCTCTTCTTACAAGGGCGGTGTTCTCAGGGCCCTTTTCTTGGCTCTTAGCTCACTCCACGCCGGGTGACATTCTTGCGTTTCCGAGTGTTGCCGCCAGGCGATTTCATTCAACTCCTTCGACTCTGAGTAGATTACAGTCTATCTCGATCAACCCCTGCCGTCGCCATTAGTCCATTTTAGTCATTTTAGGGGCAGCGATCATCCACTCGCTAGCGAAGGACTTCAACTTTTAGTCGACCGTACTTATACACATAAGATAGGTAATTAGATAGATGAATAGAGAGAGACGGGGAAGAGGGGGAGTGAGGGAGAGATGAAGAAAGAACATGAAGAAATGGTAGAGAGAGAGAGAGAGAGAGAGAGAGAGAGAGAGAGAGAGAGAGAGAGAGAGAGAGAGAGAGAGAGAGAGAAAGAGAGAGATACAGATAGGGAGACAGAAAGAGGGATAGGGAAAGAGAGTGAGAGAGAGAGTGAGAAAGAGAGAAAGAGACATATAGGCAGGCAGACAGAAAGAGGGATAGAGAGAGTGAGAGAGAGAGAGAGAGAGAGAGAGAGAGAGAGAGAGAGTGAGAGAGATAGATAGAGAGATACAGACATGCAGGCAGAAAGAGGGAGGGAGGGAGAGATTGATAGAAAGAGAGAGAGAGAAAGAGAGAGAGAGAGAGAGAGAGAGAGAGAGAGAGAGAGAGAGAGAGAGAGAGAGAGAGAGAGAGAGAGAGAGAGAAGTCTTCCTATTCCTGGCGTGTCTTGCCTCGTAGTGTCGCGTGCAGGTCCGCTACGCCCCGCCACAGTCACTCCGTCACGCCGCCAGCGCGTCCTCCACTTCTGCACATGACGGATCCCCATCTCCCCAGGACGTCTGCACACATCCCCCCGTCTGCACACACGGCCCGCCTGCAGACGGTTAGCTAAGAACGAATGCTGACGAGGATTTCAACCGTAGCTGCTCCAAAGGTAGTTCAGTGATGTTGACATTATCCACAGACGTCATGACCAAGGCACCCTTAGACTCGGTGGTACGGGGTTCTTTCGTCCCTTTCACGAATGTCCGTTTCACGATGTCCTCCGAAAGCGCTACTATGTCCATCTCCGTGGCCCTCTCTGACCAAGCAGACAGATCCTATCTCAATCTCCATCTCCCCCTTCTGGATCTACGGGTGGTTTTAGCCCCATATACGGTTCCCTACCGCCAGGGGATTTCATTCGTTTCGCTGGTCATCCCCTCGGCACGCATGCGGTCACTCGCGGTGGAGGCATCGAGATAATGGCGAATTCCGACAAGGAGATTTTAATGCACAACAGGTAAGTATCCTCATTTCACCCCCCCCTCCCCGAGCAAACGCAGAATAATTTTGATTATTCTCATTAAAACCGAGAGCTGTGCATGGAAGCATGTGCTTGCTGGGTGCTTGTGTGGGTTCACATGTTTCCAAGCACGCGTTTATGTAACTAAAGTACTTATCAATCCGTATTTGTAAGTGTGTGTTGGTGCATTTGTATACGAGATATGAACACGAATACATTTATACACGCAAAACTCACGTGCAGGCAGGCAGGCAGGCAGGCAGGCACACACACACACATGTATGTGATATGAATTATTGTATAAATGTATGCACACATATACGTATGTATTTACATTTATATAATTTGCATATTGCATGTAGGTGCTTATGTACATATATAAGTAGATAAGTTATATATATGTAGGTATACATATATATATATGTGTGTGTGTGTGTGTGTGTGTGTGTGTGTGTGTGTGTGTGTGTGTGTGTGTGTGTGTGTGTGTGTGTGTGTGTGTGTGTGTGTGTGTGTGTATGCGTGTGTGTACGTATGTATGTATATAGTACTGGCGTAAATTTTAGTTGCCCTAACGAGATTTAATTCAGTTGAAGGAACCTCCTCGCAGCAAAATAATAATCATAAATCAAATGCCTGATTAAAAAGTATTACACACACACACACACACACACACAGAGAGAGAGAGAGAGAGAGAGAGAGAGAGAGCAAGAGCTCAGAAGAACCATTACACGACCCAAGAGGAGGTGCCCAGTGCCCGCCAAAGTCCTCCCGAGCGGCGCCCTTCACAATAGCCAGCGTCAGGAATGGTAGACACGTCCACGGGTATTATGGAGGCATCTTCCACCGTCTCCGGGCTCAAGGACGCCCCGAGGAGGAGGGGGGAGGTGGGTGAAAGGGGGGGCGGGGGTAAGGGTCCCCGGGCACACGAGAGGCCATACCACCACACCTCTGAACCTTCATGAGAGAGAGAGACTCCTTAACCGATTTTCTTATGTACCCCTGTTCTTATGGATTGCTGTTTACTGGCTTCTTGATAAGGCCCTTTCGATACTGAATAAAATCGTCAGGCGGACACTAACTACCATTGGTTTGTGGCCTCCACTTGTGGATCTTCCTGGAAAGACTCTTTCGACACTGAATAAAACTCTATGACCCTCACCCCTTAGCCAACTGTGGGAAGAGGGTGGGGGAGGGGGGAAGGTGGGTTGTCCGTGGATCTCAGTTTGAGAATTTTCTCCTGGTCAATATTAAGCGAGTTTGTTCAGCTCAAAAGAAACCTTCCAAAGCTTTCTTCGGGTTCTCGCTTCGTATGCTGCAGGTCCGAGTTCGAGTCTCGGTGCCTGCTACCTGTTCCCTCCAACCCCGTCCCCTGGATGGCCGAGCACAAAGGGCACAGGTGATGCGATCTCGGTTGCAATTAAGTAGAGGAACTGCATCTAAACAAATTAAAATGCATCGGATTTCAATTATCTTTTTTCATCTTGTTACTGTCGACATACTATGTAATTCGTCACTGAACGCTCCTCACCCCCCTTCCTCGTTTACTAAATTAACTATTCAATATACTTTCCCCCTACAGACGCTGTTTTGTTAGAAAAAGTTACTGGTTTAAAAAATGTGTCAATTCAGAGATTTATAGATATCTAATTGCATAACTGAAATGTTTGGATATACTAGAGGACATCTTTGCACGCGCGGGAATGTGGGGGGTGGGGGTGAGGGGAGGGCTCGATCCGCTCTCGATCTAAATGAAACACCCTAACGACACCTGTAAAGAGAGAGAGAGAGAGAGAGAGAGAGAGAGAGAGAGAGAGAGAGAGAGAGAGAGAGAGAGAGAGAGAGAGAGGGAGGGAGGGAGAGAGGGAGAAGGACCCCAGGAGGGTAACAGATTAAGACAGAATGTATTTGTTTATGCTTGGATGGCCGAGCAATATATTCAAGTGCACACTCGTACTCAATACGCCATGCACAACACAATAACGCAAGTGCAACTTCGTCTGCATGCAAGCCACATCTGTGCTTGCGTTCTGGCATGAATGCGTGAGACAACAGACGAAAAAAAAGTATAAAAAAAAACGAAATGATAGATATCGTTATTAGAAACTGCAACTTCCTTTCAAAGGAGGGAAAATATCTCTCAGCTCTCTCCTTCCCTTCCAAGACACTGGACGAAAGGAGTTCACACCACAGCGTACCCAAGAACTGCCCGAGCAAGCAGTTAAAATTGCCTTAAAAGGGGAATCTAATTAACTAAAGCTAAAAAAATAATAATAACCTCGGAGGCGAATTTTGCCGTCCGACATCGCCCATCTTCCGGTCCAACCATTCATTCCGACGTGACGTCATCGCTTCTCCTCCCCCCCTCTACTCCTCCCCTCTCCCCCCCCACCGCGCACCCCATCCTCCCCCTCCCCCTCCCTCACTCTCGTCACCAACCACCAGTTCCCTTGTTCTCTCATATACCTGTCACTGCAGTCCAGTAGTGTTTTATTCTAGCTGCCGTCAGGCGATTTTATTCATCTTAAGGAGCCCCCCATAACATTGATGAGATTAAACCTACATCGAGATAATCTAGTTTAACTTTTTTAATAATGTTTTTACACCCTAAGTACGTATACCAGCTGGTGCAGAGAGAAGCTATTCGACTGAGAAATAATAAAGAAAAAAAAAACTTCACAACGAAAAGGTTAATATATTTTTGTGTTTTTATTATTTCGAACTCGTTGAAGCGCATTTGCGCAAACTCGAGGGAAACACGAAGCTCAAGTACGCTGCAAACATAAACTCGCGCGTGTGTACACATTACCACGAGTGGTTTGTGGTTGGCTGAAGCTATGTAATGAGTGTGGACAGAACGTCAATAAAGGAGGCAGACGCTGTCGAGGAAGAAAGGGGCACACACAAAAAAAAAAAAAAGTGTAGGCCTTAAGGTCTCTTGCAGTCACCTTCATTTTCATGTTCTTATAGGAAAGGGTAAGAAGAGAAAGAGAAAATATCAAAAAAATAAAAAGGGAAGGAAAGGATAAAGAGAAAAAAAATTAGTGTAGGTCTTAAGGTCTCTTGCAGTCTCCTTCATTCTTATGTTCTTACAAGAAAGGATAAGAAAAGAAAGAGGAAAGAAATTAAAAACATAAAAAGGGAAGACAGCATGGAAACAGATATATCCCGATGAAAAAGGGAAACGGATATAAAGAAGGTAAAGGGAAAAAAAGAGAGGAAAAGGGAAATAAATAAGAGAGCGATAGAACAAGAAAAGAGATATATAGCAAGGAAAAAAGAGAGACAAATTTAGACATGGCAAGGAAACAAAAAAACAAAAACAAAACAAAAAACTGAAAAGGGTGGATGCACATGACAAAAGAAAAAAAAAAAAAAAAAAAAACAGCGAGGAAAAAAAAGCCAAATTTAGGGAGAGAGAGAGAGAGAGAGAGAGAGAGAGAGAGAGAGAGAGAGAGAGAGAGAGAGAGAGAGAGAGAGAGAGAGAGAGAGGGGAGGAGCGAGTGAGTACCTGTATGTATGTGCGTGAGAGTGAGCGCGCGCACGGGTTTATATGTGCAACTGTGCACATGTGCATACCCCTTAAAAAAAAATGTACCACACGCATCTCTGTCGGTGTGTGACGTTTCCTTAGACATGTCCTCGAAGGGCTTAGGGGTCCTGTGCAAAGGTAGGTGTGTGCGTGTGTGCGTGTGTGCGTGTGTGTGTGTATGTGTGTGTGTGTGTGTGTGTGT
>NC_134782.1:22936962-22939462 GCF_046742065.1 Oratosquilla oratoria
CCCTTTATACATAAAGTTGCGACAGTTCTGGACACGCCGCCATTTTGTGGCCGTTCCTGCGGAGTTGTCGCAACTCTCTGTATAAAAAGATGCTAATGGTGAGGTGTCCACGCTAAGGGGCGCTTTGCTGTGACCGAAACCGCCAACTATGGTCGATATGCTCAGACTTCCAGGAAAAATGGAACTCACCACCGGCATCTTCTGCTGGACAGGGTTCGAACACGGGCTGCTACCAGACGATTTTATCCAGTTTATGAGAGAGTTCTAGGAGATAAAATACATACATACATACATATACCAAGACTTTTTCCCCCTTACCAGGGAGGTAGCCTAGGAGATAAAAAAAAAAAAAAAAAAAAATCTCGACTAACCAAGGTAGCCCCTATGTCACTTTACTAAAAGTTTTGGTCTTGCTCCTGCCAAAAGACTTTATTCAGTTGAAGAGGGTCTCTGGGAGGTAGAGGGTTACAGGAAGCGGCACCTAGACCCCGAGCACCCTTCGCCGTCTCTGGTCGCCGCCAGGAGTCTTTCGGAGACCGGAAGTGTCGTAAAAGCTTCACCGACAAAGACCCTGAAGACTCCGCCAGGAACAAAGACTTGAGCGACAAGTCGAAATCAAACGTTCCACCCTTGCGGATAGAGAAACGTTTGCCTAAAACATAAATCAAACCTCTGCTTCCCAACGTTGGGCCCGGGGCACGTTCTACCTTGGGGACAACCGTAATGAAAAAAGAAAAATGAAAAAAAAAAAATGAAAAAAAGAAAAGAAAAAAGAGAAAAAAAAAAATTAACTGCATAGATAAATGGTTGACGAAGGCAAAACAAACCTACGGATCACCTGCAACAACTGTTTTCCTCCACAAAGACACTTCTTTGTCACTGACTGAAGAATCCAAGGCGAATAAGAAACATCTAAGAGGTTTGTCAGAGGCAGTCCAAAGCATCCAATGACTCAGACGAGACAGAGGGAACGACACGCCAGTGTTACATAAGATGACCAAACTATAGGTAACCCTTTCAACCACGGAACAAATTCCTACGTCCATTGTAAAGATGACTTATTAACTTGAAAGGAAAATCACATCAACAAGGGCAAACCCACACTGCAGTACAAGATACAAAAAGTATAATGAATACAATAAAAACTTCGTCTTCTACGACCAAGACAACTTCGAGTTTAGCAAAGCAGATGCATTCCTGTGGAGGGCAACCCCCGGACAATGAAGGAAAAGAACAAAAAAAGAAACAAAAGAACACTTGCTCTCGTCAAAAGGGAGCCCATCCACCCATATATGGTATGGTACCGACCCATACAATACACGGGACCGTCCATACATAATCAAGTATCAAGCAGGGACACCTCGACGGTAAGTTAAAGTCATGTAACACATAAGCACGAGCTTGAGCAAACCGAAGTCCAAGGCCAGTAAGTAACCGCAAAGCACCAGGAACATGCCATGCACTAAAGGCTCCTTACCATACATGCAAAGAAGGCAACCAACGCCAGATGGGCGGCGGCACGAGGAAAAAAAAAAAAAAAAAAAAAAGTTATTATGACGCATGAATGTATATGTAAGCAGGAAAAAAGAATTTTATTACCGAAGAAAATAATTGGGAAACACACCTCCAGGAAATGCCACAACAATAGCCTGAGCTGAGGCAAAAAAAAAAGAAATAAAAAATGTTGAAACACTATTACGAGAGATAGAGAGAGAGAGAGTACATCATCATAAAGACTAAGACAAAGGACAACGGACATACTTGAAACAAACAAACTGGACGAAAGGATACACCGGATGATGAGTGATCTGCGTCCTCCCGAGGAGGAGGAGGAGGAGGAGGAGGAGGAGGAGGAGGAGGAGGAAGAGGAGGAGGAGGAGGAGGAGGAGGAGGAGGAGGAGGAGGAGGAGGAGGAGGAGGGAGGAGGAGGAGGAGGAGGAGGAGGAGGAGGAGGAGGAGGAGGGAGGAGGAGGAGGAGGAGGAGGAGGAGGAGGAGGAGGAGGAGGAGGAGGAGGAGGGCGGTGTCGCATCATATTTCCGGTCTTTCGTCCATGCGGGTCACATGTTGACAGCACAAGTGTGGACACGCCTTCGAAGTCGGGCACAAGGTGTGAGACAAGATCTTTATTTATTCGCTGATTTGTTCATTTTTCTCCCTACCTCCTAATTCTCATTTCATTTATTCACTTGTTCATCTAATTTTATTGATTCATTTTTGCTCAGGCTTGAAAGTCGGGCACTAGGTATTAGACTAAGATACTTATTCATTCATTGATTCATCTATTTTTTTTTTATTCATTTATTCACTTTTATCTTATCTATTCGTTTATTTATTTTATTATCTCTATTCATTTTTGTTCGGGTTTCCTGTCTTCCGTGCCGCTGCCCAAAATGTGCACTACCCTTCAAGTCTTCCTGACCTCTTCTCTACCGGGGAAGCGGGTCTATCCCATTGTATACTCAGTGCCGTCAACCTATTCTATTCATCCACCTGGTGTTT
>NC_134782.1:22954462-22964462 GCF_046742065.1 Oratosquilla oratoria
ATAACACAGTTTTACACATAAATAGAACACACAACCGGCGACTGATCTCCTCTTGATGCTAGGACCCAGTACCACGGAAAGAGAACCTTATAGTACAAACTAGAGATTTTAGAATTGCGGGTTTCTAGAGAAGAAACTCTAGATAACACAGATCAAGACCTTCAAATATAAAATACGGTGGAGCACTGTACCGCTCTTTCTGCGGTAGACGATTTTATTCATATTACAAACGATTACAAAGGCGGAGCATGCCGACAGGAGACCTTTTGGTCCATATCTAGGTCGGATGCGAAAAAATAATGATAATGATAAATAAATAAATGAATAAATAAAAACTATAATAATGTAAATGATAAAATACATAAATAAATGGACCCTCGGTGTGTGCCATCACACGCACCAATGGCAAGTAAAGTGTCGGGAAACACAACGACGGGTTTTCGCTTACCGTAGGTCCATGGGGGATCCCGATGGTGCACGAGGCCAAAGACACGGGGCCAAGGCTTACCTGGAAAGAAAAGAAAGAAAAAGGTTAAGCTTGTTATCAAATTCTACTCAGCCACGTTCCCTCTTCTCCTTTGTGTTAAACTCCCCCTCACCCCTACTTCTCTCTCTCTCTCTCTCCCTCTCTCTCTCTCTCTCGGCTGGTTAGTTTGATTTTCATGTTTCATAATTGTGTTCTTTTGTAAGATCCAATGATGAGCACAATTATCTGCAAGAGAATCCCAATTATCCGCCACGATTTTTTTTCTATTAATTCTGATTTGTTTTAGGGTTTTTGTTATTTCTTTAGCATCATTAATTACTATTATTATTATTATTATTATTACTATTATTACTATTATCATTATCAACATCATCATCATCATATAGGTTTGTTTCAAACTTACTTCGTAGGATAAAGTAGCCCACGCGTTAGAATCCAATAGCAACTGCCATGGACATCCAAACACAGAGGGCAAAGGTGACCCAGGCCAAGCGCCTGCTAGCGTGAGCTCCTATGATATCACCGATGTCAGTATTTGTTTTGATTAATTATAATCTGTCTCTATATGGTCATATTTGTTTACACAATATGTCGACTCAATAGGATTGCCTCCTCATCAATACCAACATATAGAGGGGTGTCCTCGACCTACGTCAATAGGGGTCCTCGACCTACGTCAATAGGGGTCCTCGACCTACGTCAATAGGGGTCCTCGACCTACGTCAATAGAGGTCCTCGACCTACGTCAATAGGGGTTCTCGACCTACGTCGTTCTCGACTTGTGTCGTTTCGACTTTGCGGAGGTACAGAATGTACAGTATCATTTGTTATTTGGGGGATTGTGCTAATTTTTTTTACAGTTTCATTTGTGTCATTTTTTCTTTAATATCATTATGTTCTCCCTTTCATTTTCCTATGATCTAGTTCTGTTTCTCGGTATATAGTATGACTTTAGGGTGTTTTAGCCTAGGTGACTTAGGCTATGGTAATTCCGACTTGCGTCGAAAATCGACTTACATCGGTCCGGAGGAACGGATCTCCGACGTAACTCGAGGACCCCTTGTATTGTGAAATATCTCCGACGTAACTCGAGGACCCCTTGTATTGTGAAATAAAGGTTATTGTGTAATGGTGTATAAACTGTCAGACTCACTTATTCTTTACAGTGTGTGTCCTTCGTCTCTTTAATTAGTGTTCTTCTTCTCATTAATTAGTGTTCTGTCGTGTTACCTACCCTATGTCTGACACTCCCCCACACACTAATTAATTTCTTTTCTTTTTTCCTGGTTGTGGCTGTACTTTCTTTATGCTCTGTTACAAGAAGATCTAACTGCGGAGACCTCTCCCTCATTATCATTTTTCATTTCGTAGCAAACGGGAAAGATTTAAAAAGATTGAGATGAAATTAATCTATCTGAATGTGGTTTTCTCTATTGGGCACCATTATATGGAAATGATATGGAAATGATATGGAAATTTCTGTTATTACGAAAGAAAATATCGGTACCTGGAATGTTGTTCTATATACCAAAAGGACATTTTTGAATAACTTTCGTACGGATTCTTGGAGATTTTAGATTTTTTTTTTCTATGCATTTCCTCCTCCACGCTTTGTACCTCCTCCATATCCATCCCCTCCCCCCCCCCATCCTCCTCGACACTCTTTTGGGTCCTTTCTTGCCTGTCATCTGCAATGATTACATTTTTCTCAATCTTATTTCTTCTTCCCATACTCTCCATATACCCATACAACTTCAACGGTGCCCCTTCATACCTTACAAGAAACTGGCCCTGTGTGGGAGACTCAAGGTCAAGTGAGGATCGTACGACTGGAGGCGCTGAAGAGTAGCTGCGGCCGAAGCCGTCACCTTTGTCCTGTTATGCGCTTTGGGGACTGTTGAGACAGTATCTAACAGTCACTGCTGGAAATCGAGAAGACGTGTGGGATTCGAACCCAAAGCTAAGTTAACACGAGACCAGCACGCTCCCAGAGGTTTGGACTCGATGTTTTCTTCTGCCAATATCTTTGTGACATCCCTACGGACCAGAGTCACTTAGAGTCGTTCTTTTATGCATGGAGACTAGCCTCAGCAAAAAAAAAAAAAAAAAAAAAAAAAAAAAATTATATATATATATATATATATATATATATATATATATATATATGATTTCTAACTTTGGTGCCGGTATAGTATGTGTCCTACTTCTATGAAACTGGTATAGTTTGTGGCCTACCCTATTTGAATGTGTCCTGCCTCAAGAAAAAAAAAATTGAAACTAGGTTAGATTAGCTTAGGTTAGGTTAGCTTAGGTACCTATCCTAACCTAACCTAATTGGGAAGGTAGGCCACAAACTATACAAAAAAAAAAAAAAAAAAAAAATCGTGGGCCACATACTATACAGGCACCCTAACTTTTTACTGCCCCTCCACCGCACCATCACTCTCCCGAAACCTTTTCTTGACCACGACTCAACTTCTTGGGCGCGATCTTGTCCCGAAGGATAGAACGGCCGGACATCTCCGACAAAAACACTCTCCTCCATGTTGGTCTCCTCCTGTCCCAGCAGCACTCCCTCCTCCTCCTCCTCCTCCTCCCCCCTTGCTCTTAATGCTTTTACCACAAACTACCCTCTTCCATAGCTTTGGGCTTTCATCTAACAGGCCATTTCCATTATGCTATCCAACATTCCCACGCTTACTCTCTCTCTCTCTCTCTCTCTCTCTCTCTTTCTCTCTCTCTCTCTCAGCCTGAGGATAAGAATGAAATCTCACCGATTTTGTTTTACAAAGAAAATACGGGAAGGAATGCGAAATGTAGCGCTGTTTTGTCCATTAAGCGGAGAGAGTCTGCTAGATGGCCATTCTCCAGAGTTCAGAGGCCTTTCTTCGTAACAGGCAAAGGCTGCCTACCTCTGCCTCTCACAGAAGTCTGCCCATGTTGGAAAAATTGTATTTGTGCACATTTCTTTGCATACTGTGTGTGTGTGTGTGTGTGTGTGTGTGTGTGTGTGTGTGTGTGTGTATGTATGTGTATGCGCGTGCACACACACACACAACCTCTTGCTGGACACTTGCCATACGCTATGGAATATACTCTACTCCTTTGTTTTAAATGTAAAGGATATATCTTTATCCCTGGCTTATCTACAATAATCCTGGGCACATACTTGGGCATTACACCTCGTTATTTCTTTTAGCAACTCAGTGATGCTGAGTAGGTCCTTGTTCTCTAATATTCTAGACCATACGCAAATGGCGGCAACATCTCTGCCACGGCCAAGGACATGTGCTAAGTTGCCAGATACCGCGACATTCGTTAATTTATTCCGCGGGGTTTCATTCCACGTTGATACCGAAATGTCGTGATCTGAGCTGACAAAATCGAGTTTTGTACAAAAGGAGTAATGTCCTTGCACAGTTCCAGGCCCATAGTGTTCTTCACGGCTGTAAACCCGATCAATAATACCGCATGTTAGCAACGGGACTGTTGGCGGGGAGAAAAGGGCATTCCTAATGATGTCTACGTAATCGTCGACCCAGCAGTAATAGCAAAGATGATGAAATATAATGTGAGATTATGAACGTAAAACAAAGTACCGAATCTTTGATTAGAAAGATGGATAATGGCGACAGAAGAGTACTTTTAACGTAATGTAAATATTGCCTGCGCCGACCAAAGCAGTATTAATGGCGGGAGAAGAGAAAATATGACTATCGGATTATAATGTCGACAATAATGACGACGACGCGAAGAGAACTGGAAAAAATGACAGTACTTATTCTAATAAATAAATTGATGATGGTAGTAATAGTCACAATACCGGCGATAATAACCTCTGTGCAGTGGGGATGAAGATTGATAAAAGCGGAGAAGGAGAAGGAGGAGGAGGAGGAGGTGCGCGCGCGCGGGAATCAAGGGAGCGGCCGAGCGGCCATGGTGGGTGGCTAGTGGGTAGTGGCGAGCCGACGCGGCGATGGCTATGGTAAAGTATAAAGTACTTAGAACCAGTGATGGAAATAAGGGTAGTGGGTAATCAATTTCGGATTATTTATATGTTCAATCTCTGGACTAATGAAGACATCTATTATTACCTCCGAGCATAATAAGGCTTGGTCGTGTACCCAACTCCCCCAGCCCATGTACGTCACTGGTTGTGATGACGTAGTTGGGTGAGAGTGACGTATGCCGCGCAGATTTTGTTCTCGTGTGGCAGACTTTTTATTTTGCAGTTCCCACGTACCGCAGAATGACACTTTTTATCTTTATTATTATTATTATTATTGTTGTTGTTATTTTATTATTATATCATTATTATTTTATTATTATATCATTATTATTATTTTATTATTATATTATTCTTATTCTTATTATTATTATTATCATTATTATTATATTATTATTATATCATTATTATCAATATATTATTATTATCATTATTATTACCATTATTGTTATTATTATCTATTATAATTATTCTTCTAATTATTTCCAATTTCCACCTAGTTACACTGAACAGTTGACTGCTGAAGTGATAGTGACTTGACAGATGTGATAGTAAACGAGTGGAACTTACGATCAACTTATGATGAGAATGGGAATGGATTGTACGGACTACTTTTGTTTCAATTTGTTGTTTGTCACATTTTTTCTTTTATCCTCCCTCTCGTGTCGGTGTTGCACAAATCATACTAGCACAATCTAGTACACTACGCTTACATGCTTTTTTGTGTTATCCACGGCAGCTGCAATTATTATTTCGACCTATGTGTTCTTTTCATTATCTGCTCTTCATGTATATTGATTCATTGCCAAATAAGATTATTATTATTATTATTATTATTATTATTATTATTATTATTATTATTATCATTATTATGACTTGTGTGTTATACAACTTGTACTACCTAATGTACAGTGCCAGGTGGCACTCTCCCTTGAAGCCCTGGCCGAGCCATTCTATTCATCTGCTCATCAACCCTTCCGTTGCCCAAGAAAGAGGGAGTGTGGAAGAGGTAGAGGAGGAAGAGGAGGTGGAGGAAGAGGAGTAGGAGGAAGAAGAGGTGGAGTAAGAGGAGGAGGAGGAGGAGGAAGAAGATGAAGATGAGGAGGAGGAGAAGGAAGAGGAGGAGGAGGAAGAATAAGAAGATGAGGAGGAGGAGAAGAAGAAGCTAAGGAGGAGGAGGAGAAAGAGGGGGATGAGGAGTAGGAGAAAGTAGTGGTGGGAATGGTAATGTTAGTGACGGTTGGTGATAGGAGTGGTGATGATTGCAGTGGCAACATTAGTGATGATGACGACGGTGATGGGCAGAGGCAGGGACCGTGGTTGTGGTTGTGGATGCGGTTGTGGTTGTGGTTGGCGGTGGACGCGGCACTGGGAACGCGGGGTGGGGGGGGGAGAGGGGTGGTGGCTACCGTCCTTGATAAAGGTTGACAAAGAGCGACTTAAGTTTCTCGAGGAAGTGAAGACGATGCCAGTCCCACGCCGGTCGCCCCTCTATCGCCGATTTAATCTGCAATTAAGCCAATTACAGCCGAACCCTTTCCATGCCGGGTGGCTCTCTAGTGCCCCCAGCCCACTTGTCACCATATGATGCCATTCATCACCGCCGCATTCCCTCGGTAGAAAGAGGTCATGGAGGTCTCGGTGAACGCCCGCCCACCTCCTCTACCAGTGCCACTTGTTTCTTTTTATTCTGGCTGCCGCATGCAGACTATGCTGTTCATCTCCGTGGCGCCCCGTGGGAAGTGAAGGGTTTCTTTTTGGCAACAGATGCTCTTATCCAGTCTATCGTGCATTCCAGACTTCCTTTATCCAGTGAGTGTGAGAAAGTGCGGGACTGGATGGAGGGAGTCGCCTTCTGATCCCAACCTCTTCCTCCTTCTCCTCCTGCTCCTCTTCCTCCTCCTCCCGCGACACGGTGACATCCTTTGAAGATTCTATTCTGACTGCCTCCACGAGGAGGAGGAAGAAGAAGAGAGGAAGGAGGAGGATCAGGAGGAAGAACAGCAGGAGGAGGTGGGGAAGAAAGAAGAATAGAAGGAGGGGACGGAGGAAGAAGAGGAGGAAGGGAAGGAGGAACAGGATGAGGACTAATTGACTGCTGGACGAATCAGTGGATCGTGTGAGAGACAGCTGCCGCTCTTCTGACGGAGGAACATGACGAAGACGCACTGACGAAGGGACGAAAGGAAAGAAGAGGAGGAGGAGAAGGACGAGAAGGAGGAGGAAGAGGGAGAAGGAGGAGGAAGAGGAGGAGGAGGAGGAAGAAGAGGAGGAGGTTGTGGTGTACAGGAGGGAGACCGTGCCCTTCTCTCCCCCACCCCCCAGCCGCTTGCAGTCTGTAGACTAGAGACGATGCCGTTGCCCGTCCATCTGTGATTGCAGGTGGCAATGTCGATGGCAATGGCAAAACAAGAGCCCATAACGAGGTCGGATGCAGAAACAAATGAAGAAATATCCAAACATGTGACCGGGGGGATAAATAAGCAAACAAGCAAGATGGAGCCATTAAGGGTTTGGCAAAAACTACCCCTAATATCCCCCCCCCCATCGGACCGTCACTGAAATTCAGAGTACGGGCGAGGATCAGATAGATTCTAGTTCGAGAACCTTCGGGGATTAACTGAAACGCAAGGAACTTTGACAACGCCAGCGAAAGCAATTACATGACTAATATTTTTTTTTTTTTTTTTTTTTATGACGACGTGTGACCAGATCAACTAGACTCCGTAGGAACTTCCGTACCACCCCTATGGATCAGATTAACGTGGCACTTTTTTATGAATGAAAGTGATGACGGTGGTGTGGTGTATGGGATAGGATCATTGTTATAACCGACATGGTAATCATGAATATGATGACAATGATAATGGTAGTCAAGTTGATGATGATGATGATGATTATAGTGATGATGACGACAATGGTGATGATAACTGTGATGATAATGATAATGGTAACGGTGATGATAATGATGATGGTGACGTCAGCAACAGTAATGATGGTGACGATGGTGAAGATGGTCATAAGGATAGTGATGACAATGATAACGAAACAGTGACGATAACGACAACGATCAAGACCCTAGTTCTGTTGCCTGTGATGACCCTGACACGAGTCTATTTCTGTTGTGGTGATCGTAGGCGAAGTACGTGGAGTACTACTAAGAGTGGAGGGAACTCGGCCGAGCCTGGTGACGCTGGAAGTGGAGTTGGAGGTGGTGGAGTAGTGGTACCGTGTGGTTGCGGTGGAGGAGGAGTTACTGGTGAAGGCTATGGTGGTGGTCAGTCACAGTCCAGGTAATGGTGATGGTGATGGTGATGAAGATGGTGTTGACACTGGTAGTAGTGGAAACGATGATGGTGATGATGGAAATAGAGACAATGGTGATGATATCACGTGCGGAGATTGTGATGGTAGTGGCGAGGGCGGTAATGGTGATCGAGATGGTGGTGGTGGTGGTGGTGATGGAGGAGGAGGTGGTGGTGGTGGCGGTAAAAGGTGGTGGCATTGGTCTGTAGTTGCACTACTGGTGGTGGTGAGTGTCGTTAAGTCCGCACTGCTTGACTGAGTTCCTCCTCCTCCTCTTCCTCCTCCTCCTCCTCCTCCTCCTCCTCCTCTTTCTCCTCCCCCTCCTCCTACTCCTCCTCCTCCTCTCCCACCACCTCCTCCTCGTCGTCTTCCCTCCTCTTCCTCCTCCTCCTCCCCTGAATACCTTTTCTCTTGTTCCCTCGTTCGTCTATCTCCCCCTCTCCTGCCTTCACTCCATTCCCTTCTCTCTCTCTCTCTCTCTCTCTCTCTCATTTTGTTGAGTTTCTCGCTCGCAACGTAACTTTGACAACCGAGGTTCGGCTCCTCACGTCTGCTACCGGACAGTGACTGACACTTCACCTGGGGGAAGCGCCGGGGGGAGGTGGGGGGGGGAGTCGAGGCGATCCTCCTCCTCTTCCTCCTCCTCCTCTTCGCCTCCCTCCTGCTACTCTCCTCTCCTTCAGGATTAAATCGTCTAGCGGCAACCAGAGTAGCGTCCCGCAGACGTCACGCGTACGTTCTGCGTACGTCCCGCGTACGTCATGCGTACGTCCTGTCCGCCTCCTAAGTTTCAATCCTGTTCAACCCAAACCATTTTTCACACTTTATTCCTCTCTCTCTGCGCCTTCCTCCCGTTACCTTGCCTTGGTGGTCAAACCTTGATTGTTTCTGCCAGCTGCCGCCAGGCGATTGTTTTCAGTTGAGCCCCCCGCCCCTTGTAAACGTAGGAGTTCTATACTGACGTTCTTAAACTCGTTTTCAAAACATTTGTCGGCTTCCCAGATCAACTGTAAGTCAGCTTTGTGTCTCATCTCCGACCAGGTTGATAGTTTATCCCTTTCACTATTGTTATCTATATTATCTACTGTACTGTTACTTATTCTATTCAGGTTATATCATCTATAACATTAAAAAAATCCTCGACAGTGTATTAATGTTCTTTCGTGGTTTTATCATGCGTGTAGCACGTAACCGCGAACCACTATATCATCATTATTATCACTATTATTACTATCATTGATATTATTACTATCATTATTATTAATATTATTGATAATAATAATATTATTGCTATTATTATTACTGTTATTACTATTATTATTATTATCATCATCATTATCATGATTATAATTGTCATTATTGTTATAATTCATATAATTATCATTATTATTATTGTTATAATTTTTATTATCATTCTATATATACCAAAGGCTTTTTTCCCTTCTCATTATTATCGTTATTTCTTTCCACAATGTCCTGGATTTCGACCAAAGCCACCGTTTTTACGACCTTACTCTGTTAACGAAACACCCAGTGACGCGTCGTTCTGTGATTGGACAGAACGACGCCCCGCCCTTGGTGGAAAGACGTCGACCAACCACAGGCCAAAACGAGGAAAAGGGGGCGGGCCTTCTTTATCATTATGAAGACAATTGACAAGGATTCCATGTACTGGGATCAACCTGTTCTTCATGGTGTAACCACCAATAACCGGAGGAGACTCGACCGGATCCGAGGCCGGATACGGCTACCGGATCGCTTTTAGTCATCCGTAGGGATTGCCGGTTTGCGCGGATTCCGTGACGCCGATTCATCCGTTGTGTCAGCCCGTTCAGTCATCCGGCTGGAAGCCGCGGCCGGTCGGCCTACACCTGTGCAGGTGAGGTGACTCACAGGCGACTGATTCCACTCTGCCAATGACAGGAGCCATGAAGGAAAGAAGAAGGCGAGGTGGAATAAGAAGAAGAACAACGGCAAGCCAAAGAAGGGGCGGAGGAGGGGGAACAAGAACAAGAATAAGAACAAGAACAAGAACAAGACAACACAAGATGGGATGGAAGAAGAGGAAGAATAGAAACAAGTCCAAGAAGGGGAGGAAGAAGATGACTAAGAAGAAGCTCAACAACAACAAGACAAAGAAAGAGAAGAAGTATTAGAAGAAGAAAAGGACGAGGTAGAAGAGGGAGAAGAGGAAGACGAGG
>NC_134782.1:22971962-22984462 GCF_046742065.1 Oratosquilla oratoria
TATATATATATATATATATATATATGTATATATATATATATATATATATATATATATATATATATATATATATACATGCGTATGTGTATGTGAATCACCATGGTCTAGGATCACGTGTTGGACTCTTGATCGAGTGTGTGTATGTGTGTGTGTGTGTGTGTGTGTGTTTGTGTGTGTGTGTGTGTGTGTGTGTGTGTGTGTGTGTGTGTGTGTGTGTGTGTGTGTGTGTGTGTGTGTGTGTGTGTGTGTGTGAATGTGTGTACTTATCACCACATGGAAAAATGAAAGACTGAAAAACAGAACGTTTTCGTCTATATTATCATTTGGTTTTTCAGTCTTTCGTTTCCATTAGATGATCTCTACATTTCTGAATCACGTATTCCAAGTGATTTATATATATATATATATATATATATATATATATATATATATATATATATATATATATATATATATATATATATATATATATTGCCTATCATTTTGAATTTGTACTATCCTTCCTATCTATATACTACCTTACATCTCTCCTTGACCACCGCTATGACTCATCCACCTCTTCGGCGCGATATCAACTCCAAAGATAGAGTCGCTGGTTATCGACGAGGAGACACTGGCATGGCCCAAGGAGGGCTAATCACTCCCTTCGTGTGAGGGTATGGGAGTGCATGTACTAGGAAGGTGTTCGACTGGTTTCGTTTGCGTGTGCTGTCTGTTTAAGGCGAAAGGCGAACCTGACGGGATGTGATCATACGTGGTGCTTACGTATGAAGCCTTACTACTACTACTACTACTACCGTCACCCACGTTTGTGCGTTCGACCCTGGGGATTCAAACTCGTCTTCGGACACGAAACGAGCACGGTACACCTGAACTCTCCGGGGTCTCTTGCGATGTCGTGGATTGTATATCTTTATTCTGGTCAACGCAAGGCGAGGCAGTTTCCTTTCAATATGGCGTCTCATTCTGGAGGTTACAAAGAGATGAATAATAACGCCCAGGCGATCATCAGTGTAAAGGAACAACAAGTACAACGCGACAACCCTGACCGTACTATAAGCCTGCGCATCTCCCGCGCATGCGCATTTCCACGTGCGCACATTCCAAGCAGGTTTACAAATCTCCCGTATACAACTGGGTATACAGAGTGACGTCATAGCATGGCCTTACTCGATGACGTCTCTGCTACGGTGCAGCTTGTGACGTCATCGCCAACTTTAGCCTTTGCCAATGTTTGCAGCAGTTGTCGGAGGGCTGAGCAGGTCTGGGTATGAGCTTATTGGCCACACACTTGTGTGGGTGGGGAGGATCCTTCAATCGGAGTTTTAACTCGGACCATGCTCATGTTTACAAGACTTCCTGGATATACATGTTGTGTGTGTGGGTAATTCACCATGGTCTTGGATCACGTGTTGGACTCGTGATCGACAGCTTCTACCCTCCCAGAAAAGAGCTCAGAGCTCATATATGACCGATCTATGGGTAATGTTGTGACCTCACACGCGCACACACACACACCCTCAACTCCCCGCCCGCGAGTTGGAGTAACGACTCGCAGCGCAGCGACAGTGAAATTATTTCAGGCCTGGGCGGGATTCGAACTAGGACCGCCGGAGTGGCGGCCGGGAAGTCTATCACTGAGCCATCGAGTCGCCGTGTGTGTGTGTGTGTGTGTGTGTGTGTGTGTGTGTGTGTGTGTTCATTCTCAAGTGGAGTAAGTTCAGTACGTGGTCAGGACTCGAACCTACACTGGTGCAGCGCAAGGTTCACACCATAGCCCACTGCGCCATGGAGTGTGTGTGTATTCACCTCGGATCTGCTGCAGCCTCTTTTCGAGACAGCCAGACACCACCCTACGGCAGTGAGCTCAGAGCTCATTATTAGCAGATCTCTGGGTAGGTCTGAGACCACTCACACTCCACACACCGGGAATGCAAGGTCACAACTCCTTGACTAACGTCCCGTACCTACTCGCTGCTAGGGAACAGGGGCTACACGTGAAAGGAGACAAACCCAACTTGTTTCCGCCCGGGGCTTGTGAGCAGTGCCTTACCAATCCGCCACCGGGCCGTGTGTGTGTGTGTGTGTGTGTGTGTGTGTGTGTGTGTGTGTGTGTGTGTGTGTGTGTGTGTGTGTGCGTTGATCCTTTCATGTATGCTACAATTAGGTAAAATATAAGCAGGTACACTTTTGTCATTCACAAAGTCTTGGTTTCACAGCTACCCAATGACCATTATGCCAAAAATGATGGTCGCTGTCTCCTCATATGATATAAAAAAAAACCACTTCACATCTTCAAAAAAAAAATGGGATAACTTTCTCTTAAGTTTGAAAATATATATGTATACTAGGATACCGTTTTCTTTGCCAGGTGACAGCCATATTTGTTATTTTGTATTATCTTATATATTAACACGTCGACTGGCAGTGCAAGGTCTTATTCATACATATTTGATAGGCGAGGTTCCTTCCTTTTCATTACTTTTGTTATTCTTCTTGTTTGTGTAGCGCTGAAAAAGTTTGCAAACCCAAGGTGACGAGACAAGGTTTGCTGTACCTGCCAAAGACGTTCGTATACATTTGCATTAGCGTGTGTTCGTGTGTCTTCATACTTGCACCTGTACTCCATTCCATCCAATTCTTCCAGCCTGAAGGCAAGATCGGTCTGCAGACCTCCACGACTTCGGGTAAGAGGAACTACGCTCGGAAACGTTCTGGAAACTACTTTGTTGTCGTGAGTGGACGCAGCAACGCAACACTCCCTCCCTCCCTCCTTCCTTCCCTCCTTCGCTCAACCGTCCGCCCGCCTCCCCACCCCCACCACCCCCACCCGCTCCCTCAACGGCCCCTGCCGCGTCTCCAGGCAAATCTTCCTCCGTTCAGGAGATTTTTTTCTCCAAATAAGGAATTTTCTCCTCGTCGTTGACCAGCTGGCTTGGGCCCTGCGGCTGCTGGCGTGCTGCTGCTGCTGCTGCGTGGGGTGGGGGGTGGGGGTCAGGCGATATACTCCCTGAGTGACTGTGGAACAGTGTATTTGTTGCTGAGTTGTGCTCGGTCATGACAGCGGTTTTGACGATGCCATTCAATTCGATCGTGTTTTTTTTTTCTCTTGTTATATCACAAGGGCACAGACGCTGGATGGGGTCACTTTTATATTGATTACTTGTTTATTCCATGGATAAGTTAAAGAATATGCAATTCTGAGGAGATTTTTTTCCTATACATGTAAATATTTTGGGCGCGAGACAGATATTCGAATTTATAAATAGGGAATCATAAGTGCCCCCCAAAAACCCCGGTTGAGGCTTGCGAATCTGAATAGGAATCAGTCGGGGGTACCAAAATTTACCTTCATCTCGAGAACTACACAGAAACAACAACTACTTCCTCTCCAGGAATTCCTGAGCGTCTCTTAAGATTTGGCGGGTCTTTTATGCAGATTCGAATCCCCTTGAATCGTTTTGTTTACGTTTTAAACCGAGTCTAAGCCACGAGGTGGGGATGTTTTGGACTGATAGGATTACTGTGAAGTCTCCTACTTCTGTAGGTGTGTTTTGTTTTTTCAAACATGGTAAGGATTGAAGGAAGGGGTAAGCATTTATGGTCATCCCGTTATACGACAATTGCCCAACCGTGCCAGGATACCTCACACGCGACCAAACACATATTTACAGTCCAGCATTGGCATCAGCACAGAGATACACGAACACAACCTATCTAGGATGAAAGGTAATGTCGGGTAAGAAGATGATCTAGTTTCTCTATAATTTCTAGGACTGTCGTTGACACATGTCACAACCAACAACAGCAGCAACAAAAATGGTTGTGAGGAGCCTACTACGTCAGGAGACGATAAGTAGCTGCGGCCGAAGCCGTCTCTGTTGCCCTAAGATGCGCTTAGAGGACTGCTGGGGGAGGAAACATAGTCATTGTTGGGAATCGGAGAGGAGTGCGGGATTCGAACCCACAACTAAGCACGCCACCAGGATCAGGAAACTATAAACAACACGTTTGTTTGTTTTTCCGTCTTTTTTCTCCCTGTCTTTTATTATGATTATTACTATTATTATTATTATTATCATTATTACTATTATTATTATTATTATTTATTATTACTTTCATTATTATTATCATGTCAGAATTAAACTTCGAAAACCGATATTTGGGGTTTACTTCTCTGTGACACAAAGTTATTTAACTGATCTCGGAAGCCAAAAGGTTAAAATAATCATTTCACGGCTTAGATATCTATACACCCTCAGATGCGCAGATGGCGTCAACGGAAGCATGCTGGTCTCGCTTGGTTGTGGGTTCGAATCTCGCACTTCTCTCCGATTCCCAGCAGTGATTGTTACCTGCCCCGACAGTCCAAGCACACAGGGTTAAGGTGCAGCTACGCGCCTCCTGGTGTAAGCTCCTTGCCATATTTAGGTGCACTACAACAGGTGAGTTGCGTTATTCAATGACCACTCTTTCTATAGTCATCCAGGAAGTGCCAAGATAAGAAGGAGGGAAGAGGGTGGAGGGGAGTGGAGTGTGACGGGGATGGAATGGGTGGGAGTGGTTTCTATGCCTTTGTTTTTTGGCTACCTCCCTTATAAGGGGGAAAAAGCCTTTGGTATATGTATGTATGTACTATTTCTATAGTGGCCGAGTGGACTACGGTGTTGGTGTCTGAAGGCGAGAAGTGACGTAGATGGATAGGGTGGTTTGAGTCCCGCCAAGAGTCAACGCGGAACGGCATCAAGGAGGTACGGGCTTAACCCCAAGAGACCTAGCATTATCCGATGTCTACCCACCTTGCAGAGTGGGAAAAATATTAAAAAAAATCTATAAAAAAAAATAGAAATTAGTCCAACAGGAGAGAAACGAAGACAGACTAAGACGAGACCTCGAGGACCAAAACGAAGACAGAGACCAAAACCCCGAGCTCTCGAGACCTCGCGAGGACCGCCAAGAATTCAGTTCCACAGGCGAGAAACGAAGACAAAGACCAAGACGAGACCTCGAGGACCGACACGAAGACAGAGACCAAGACGAGACCTCGAGACCTCTCGAGGACCGCCCCCTGTCGAGCATTCACATTTCAGGGGGGGTGACCACTGTTACTATGTAACAATAGCGTGGGACTTTTGTTCCCAAAGCGGCTCATTTGTGGGGTTTTAAACGAGGTGGTGGCGGGTTTTTGGCGCCCGGCGTAAACACAGACTATTTGTGGGTTTAGCACGTCCGTGTTTTTTTTTTTTTTTTGTTTTTTTAATATACTGTAAGTGTATGGTCCAGGAAGATAGATCTATCAAGGATAAGTTCTATTCCCCGTATATCCACATCAAATTGCACAGTAATACAACTATACACAAGTCCCCGAGTACATAAACACACACACACACACACACACACACACACACACACACGGATTGCTGATGCAGTGATTAACGCCTCAGGGATATACGCTTGAGGTTTCCTGTATGTATATACTGTGTATATATATATATATATATATATATATATATATATATATATATATATATATGTGTGTGTGTGTGTGTGTGTGTGTGTGTGTGTGTGTGTGTGTGTGTGTGTGTGTGTGTGTGTGTGTGTGTGTGTGTGTGTGATTCACCATGGTCTTGGATCACGTGTTGGACTCGTGATCGACAGCTATTTCCCTCCCGGAAGAGAGCTCAGAGCTCATATGACCGACCTATGGGCAATGCTGTGACCTTACACGCACACACACACACACCTAACTCCCCGCCAACGAGAGTTGGAGTAACGACTCGCAGCGTAGTGATACTGAAATTATTTCAGCCCTGGGCGGGATTCGAATCCGGACCTCCGTAGTGACAGCCGGGAACCCTACAAACCCTACAAATCGTGTAGAGAATAGGAACATAAAAACAGAAACCCCTCACTACCCAAGAGGTGCTACATAGACGATTAAAGCATTGGTTGAGTGTGAGCGAATGACGTCATCGCCTCGAAGAAGAGTGAACCTACTGACTTGAGAAATGAATCAGGAAAAAATATTGCTAAAAATCTATAATTCCTTGGTCCGTCCCCATCTCGAATACTGTGTACAGTTTTGGTCCTCATACTACCAGAAAGATATTAGTAAACTAGAAAGAGTACAACGGAAAATGCCCAAAATAACACCAAGGCTGAGAAATCTGCCGTATGAAGAAAGACTTAAAAGTCTAAATTTATTCTCACTTTCAAAAAGGAGAATGCGAGGAGATTTAATCGAGGTTTTTAAAATGTTCAAAGGCTTTGACAACATCAATATCGAAGATTACTTCCCATTAGACCAATCAAATACAAGAAGACGTCGCGATTTTAAAGTAATTGGTAAAAGATTTTCTTCGAATGAAAGTAAGCACTTCTTCTTAAACCGGGTTGTTAATGTGTGGAATTCGTTACCTCCCACCGTCGTGAAAGTAACACAGTAACATTCAAAAATCGCTTACATAAATATTTGGACTCTAATCCGCAAATAAAATATCATCCTTTGCAATAAAAGATCTGACAGCCCGGCATTTAGTTGTAATTGGATAGGATAGTGGTAGCAGTAGTGTTAGTTCATCTTCTATTGCCTAGTTGCTCTGTTTTCTCACTGTAGCTTAGTATAGTAAACACAAACAGCCTCGTTAGGGACAGTAGGCCTGTTGTTTGTTCTTCCTTTGTGTTCCTTTGTGAGGTTCTCTCCTCCTCCTTCTCCTCCTCCTCTTCGAGTGACCTCTGCAAGAGATAAAACCCCGAAGACCGTAACCACTGTTATTAGGACCGCGAGGTGTCACCCGGACAGATCGACTTGCCCTGGACGAGAACAAGTCGTCGACGCGACAATTTAGATCGACTACCTCACCGCCTTTCCCGTGTATGAGTCGACGGGCGATGTCGATGACCAAAACTCGACGTCTCTCTCTCTCTCTCTCTCAACATGAAAAACGCATGTGCCATACTAGAAACATCCACACATTCGCCTGCACAGAAGACAACTGAGCATGCTTACCGAAGGCACAAAGAAAAAAGGGCGGGGTGAGGTGAGGTGGGTTGTTGTTGTTTAATATTAAATTATTTATCTATCTATTTTCTACCCGGGAGATTCACCCCTCCCACCCTTACACCCCGGAAGGGGATATATAAGTAATCACAGATGATAACCAGGAGAAAAAAAGTGGAATTTCTCAAAAAGAGAAGGAAGAATGGGCAGTAGAATTAACAGAAAATACGTTTACATGATTTTCCCTTTAATTTATCAGGGACATTTTTTTTTATTATTATTAGAGTAGTGAAATAAGGAAGCAAAGTTTATCTCCTAAGAGAGCTTGCAGTCAAGAGTTGACTATTAAGGGAGCGGGCTTTGATCAAGGATTAACTACAAAGAGGGTTCTACAAGGAAGGGCTAACTTCTGAGGGGGAGGGGGAGGTTTGTGGTGGTAAAGGCGTGAACAACCACAGGGCAGTAGTGCAGTAGTTATCGATCAATGTCTGCGGTTTTGGATACTGTGGAGGAGACTTTAAGGTTGTTGTTGTTGTTGTTGCGGGCATCTGTAGGCTAATGGCTACTGACTCAGATTACACAACTGTACAGACGAGCTGAGAGACTGTTTTGGTGAACGGCACTTCCTCTTGTTGTCTTGCTCGTTCTGTTGATTTATATTGCTGCAGCAGTTCCTGTTCATTTTCGTTGTTGTCATTGTTCTTTAGCCCTTGTTCTTTTGTCTTTCTTGTTCTGCTATTGTTCCATGTTGGTGCAACAGTTATTGTTCTTGTTGTTGCTGTTATTGTTCACCCGCTCTTGTTTTGTTGTCGTTGTTCTTGTTGCCGTTTTTGTCGTCGTCGCTGTCATTGTTTTTTGTTACAAGCGTTGTTGTTGTTGTTTTAGACATTCTTGTTGTCCTTCTCGACTCACAGAAGAATCCAAGTACGCAAATCAGTTTGCCTTTCATTTCATAGATTAACTAACCAACCACAGGTACGTGCTAATCATGTATTGTGTAACCGAGATACTTTACCAAACACATATTTCATTATAGAGCTTCTCCCCCTGCGATGCCTGTCCAGTCCTTTGCATAACCTCACTTGCTGATTTCATCATGACTTGTTAACCTCTTCAGTGCCAAATGGCACTTTATTTATGGCACCCCTTTGGTTGGGGAGGAAGTGATTTCGCTTCCACTTGTAAGGTCATTTACATCTTTATGACCCTCCCCCTCCCCCTTCCTCGCTACCAAACTGTTCTCCAAAGTCCCTACGACGGTCAAGCGCCGAGGTCAGCATAAGAACAGGGCCCTTCGCTTCGCCAGAGGTTCGTACCCTTCGAAGTCGTGAACCAGGAAGACTTGGACTTCCTAAGATTAACTCGAGCTATTGTTATTGCTTTTACTACATTGCCAAATCATGTAGACAGGTTTTTGTCCAGACATGCATCTGAAGAAGACAAGGTAGATTCAGTCCAAATATGGCCCCCGTCACAATGCGAACTGGTTCATTATTATGGACCAGATTTTTGGACCCAAATAAAGCACCAAGGTGACTTGCCCTGACCCCAGAAATTTGGTGAGATTTGTCATATGCTAGGCGCTCGCAGAATTCCATTTATCCAACTGTCTTGAGGAAATGACCTCTTACTAACACGACACTTACGTCATGCTCTATAAAAAGTAAGTATCACATATCTATACATACTATAGGTCCCTTATAACCCAAAAATACACACGAAATCTTTTAACATAACAACAAGCATTGGGAAAGGGGAGAGGGATGGGGAGAGGGGGAGAGGGGGAGGGAGGGTGCACGGGAGAGATCAAGAATAATAAATTTGTTCTTATCTCTTTATTCATTCATTCATTCATTTATTTATTTACTTGATTATTTATTTAGTTGGTTGTTCATAAACTTGTCGTTCATCTTTTTTTATATAAATTATTCAGTTTGGGTGTCATTCATTTATTTACTCATTTATTCATTTACTTGATTATATATTTAGTTGGCTGCTTATTAACTTATTCATTTATTTGTTTTTTATTCATTTATTCAATTTGGGTGATGCTTTCTTGCAAGCTTTATCTCACAGAACCTTTTCGTACTATTTGGTGGGACTTTCTGCCCCAGGCCATTTCATTCAGTTTCGTGGTGCCTTTCCATCAACAAAGTGGCCAATGGCATCACTACACTACGCCTCGTAAACCAAATAATTCCGACAGTCGTCCCCGGATTCGAACCGTGGCTTGCGAGAACGCGGAGCCGGCAGGTATGCCTCGTCAACATTACCACGAAAACTAAAAATTTGAACAAGTAAATGACATTATTTACCTCTTGACGTCTTTGTTCGATTCTTTGCTTATTCTGGCTGCCGCCTGGCGATTCTATTCATATCTGGGATGACCCCCGCTGGTGTCAAAGCTTAAGGTTATCTCAAGCTATCACTCTGCCTCCGGGAGATTTTATTAATGTGAGCGAAACTCCTGTTGACGTCATAGAAGTGGGAGGAGCTTAAATGCCAAAGTAAAGTGAACGAACGAGAGTAAATACCAATTCTTCTCTCTACCCCCCAGCCCTCTCCTGAGGTTGTGAGGAGGAGGAGGAAAATGAGGAGGAGGAGGAGGAGTAAAATGAGGAGGATGAAAATGAGGAGGAGGAAAATGAGGAGGAGGAGGAAAATGAGAGGGAGGAGGAGGAAAATGAGGAGGAGGAGGAGGA
Source organism: Oratosquilla oratoria (assembly GCF_046742065.1). Taxonomy (NCBI): domain Eukaryota; kingdom Metazoa; phylum Arthropoda; class Malacostraca; order Stomatopoda; family Squillidae; genus Oratosquilla; species Oratosquilla oratoria. Next base: position 22,981,665 of record NC_134782.1, read on the forward strand.
GGAGGAGGAGGAGGAAGCCACCCACTCACCCACGACCCCTCTGTTGAACAGCCATTCACGGAGCCGTGACCCTAAAGCGGATGAGTCATCCTGATACTCCACGCTGCGGTTACCCCCCACCAACCCCACTACCACCCCTCCCCCCAACCTCCGGCCATACGCAACCTTCCCTGTGACCTGCGTAAGCCCCCCTCTCCCCACCCCCACCCCCAAGTGGTCCTGGACGAGGATGATGCGGTTGGGTGGCTGCTGGGTTGGATGTAAAATACACCCCCCCTTCCTCCCCTCCCCCTTCCCCCCCCCTCCCGTGCAGCACTGGTTAGCTACTTCCAGCACTGAGTCAAACTCCTGCGAGAAGTGAACTGCCCAACCGTGGCGGATAAACGCAGGCAGGCCATACTCTTCCTGGCCTGCCAGCCTGCCTGCCTGCCTGCCTGCCAGCCTGCCTGTCTATTCTCTGGCCTGCATACCGGTACCTGTCTGTCTGTCTGTCTATGAATTCATTCCTGCTTGCACGCATGTCTTTCCTCTGCTTGCTTGCCTGCTTGCCTGCCTGCCTGCCTGCCTGCCTGCCTGCCTCGTGTATTGTTGATTCCTTTCTGCCATGTGACTTCTCGCATGTTTTAGTTGACTACTGAAGAGAATTAAGCAAACACACACACACACACACACACACACACACACACACACACACACACACACACACACACACACACACACACACACACACACAAGGAACAAGTTAGATGGAAATGTGGTGTGTGCAAAAACGATACGCGAATTTAAAAACAGTTTAGATAAAACGAGATATGAGGACGGGACACCACGAGCATAGCTCCCCTTCCCGTAAAATACAACTAGGAAAACTAGGTAAGTACACACACACACCTCGTGGGGCAGTGGATTGAGTTCCCGGCTGCCACCACGGCGGTCCGTGTTTGAATCCAGCCCAGGGTTGAAATAGTTTCCGTATCGCTGCGCTGCGAGTCGTTACTCCAACTCTCGTGGGCTGGGAGTTGTGTGTGTGTGTTTGCGTGTAAATTCACAGCATTATCCATAGATCGGTATATAAGCTCTGAACTCTCTTCCGGGCGAATAATGGCTGTCGATCACGAGTCCAACATGTGGTCCAAGACCATGGTGAATCACACACGCACGCACACACGCACACATTCCTGGAAGGCGACGGCAAGTGCTGAGGAATCTCACCCCCTCCCCCACCCACACCACCCGCACCCTGCACCCTCAACCTCCCTGGGTACTGCGGAACACCCCCAAGCGCACGCACGCACACACATACACACACAAAAATGTAGACGAAATTCCAGGACGGGACATAGCTGGCAGTTATACCGCCTGTGTGTGTGTGTGTGTGTGTGTGTGTGTGTGTGTGTGTGTGTGTGTGTGTGTGTGTGTGTGTGTGTGTGTGTGTGTGTGTGTGTGTGTGTGTGTGTGTGTGTGTGTGTGTGTGTGTGCGCGTGCGTGTGTGTGTGTGTGTGTACGTGTGTGTGTGCGCGCACGCGCACGATCGCCTACATCCCCACATGACCCATGACATATCAGCAATATGCAAATTTACATTTTTTCCACCGTTGTTGCTTTAAAACAATTTTACTTACAAAAGCATCAATCTATTCATACGGATGATATCATAGTACAGAACCACGATGCAACGAAAGAGACATCTGCATAGTTGGAATATACCAGAGGCACATATCCAAAGGGACGCACGCACGCACGCACGCACGCACACCGAGTGTTTGTTCGTGCTAATGTATGTTTGTGTGCGTTTGCGTGTACTCCCTTCTATGTAAATCGTTTGTCGGTTCGTCTATGTAGGTGTATGTGCATGTTTGCCTGCGTAGGAGTGCACACACACACACACACACACACACACACACACACACACACACACACACAGACAGACACACACGCACGCACATACCCAACTGTAAGCAACGTAACCATAGACAATTTTTTTCTCTTTCATATAAACCTGTACATAGTGGGTCGTTTACACTAAGAGGGCCCACATTGAGAGAAACTAGAGGAAGAGTATATGATTATTAATTCATTTCTTTTATCTGAATAAAATCACCCGGCGTTAGGCAGAACAAAAATCCACAAGCACTCAATGGATTACAAAGGCGGAGCATGCCGACAGGAGACCTTTTGGTCCATAACTAGGTCGGACGCGAAAAAAAAAGATAATAATGATAAAAAACAAAATGAAATAAATAAAAAATGATAAATAAATAATTATAATAATATAGATAATAATAAAATAAATAAATGAACAGGTACATTTAAATAATAAACAAACAGGTAAATAGTAAATAATAATAAATTGACAGATAAATAATAATGAAAATTAATCAAATAATAACCAAATAGACAAATAACAACAAACAAATAAACAAATAATATAAAATAAATTGTAGTCATCACAGCTTCTTGCTTAGATGTATGCGGGGGGGGGGGGGATCTGGTTTTAGCCCGAAATAAAGCTAGTAAGGGAAGTAAAACCTTTACATGTCTGGTTTTAAACAAAAAATAAAACCAGGAAGTTGGGAAGGGGTGTGGGGGGGGGGGTAAGGGGTGAACCCTCACATGCAAATGAACTAAATCCCGGAACGTGCAATGCGACGAGGTTCCGACATCGTAAATTTACGACCAATGAACGGCAACAGGAAAGGACTTCCGTCTTGGGCAAGGAAGATACATTATGTGCTAAATGTGGACATGATGATCACTCGTTTAATATCTAATTTCAAACGCGCTCCATATATGAATGTTCT
>NC_134782.1:22989462-22991962 GCF_046742065.1 Oratosquilla oratoria
ATATATATATATATATGTGTGTGTGTGTGTGTGTGTGTGTGTGTGTGTGTGTGTGTGTGTGTGTGTGTGTGTGTGTGTGTGTGTGTGTGTGTAAGGCCACAGCATTATCATTGATTGAGCCATATCTGAACATAAGAACATAAGAATGAAGGAGACTGCAAGAGACCCTAAGGCCTACACTAGGCAGCTTCGTATCCATCACCACCTGTCATCCCCATCCATAAAGTTGTCTAATCGTTTCTTAAAACAACTGATAGTTTCAGCGCTTACTACATGGTTATCAAGTTTATTCCATTCGTCAACCACCCTATTAGTAAACCAATTCTTGCCTATTTCCTTTTTAAATCTAAATTTGTCCAGTTTATAATCATTACTGAGCTCTCACCCGGGAAGATGATAGCTGTCGATCACGAGTCTAACATGTGATCCAAGACCGTGATGGTGATTCCCTCGTTTCTCTCCCAGTGACCTTATCTTTGAGCGGACCTGATATATACATGTTTGTATTCATGACAATCACAGCAATACTTCATTTTAAAAATGGATGCCCTCCATATGGCAAGAGCCAACACGTCAGTGTGCGTGCACAGTAAGGTAAATATGGTCGACGATAAAGTAAAATAGTTTTAACTAAATGGAAACTATTGCACATTTCTGGTAACGGTATAGCTGACTCTAAACACATTCTAGGATCAATATTCCAAACGCCGGACACTGATATATTAGATTTGTTTATCTACTTATTTATTTTAGGTTTATACAACTGACCCTATTGACTCTCCCAGAATAAGCTATCAAAACCTATCTACCGAGTCTGTCCACACGCAGGGAGGCGGGGCTAATGAGTGACGTCATATCGCTCTTTCAATTCGAAATCACAGAATGGCTGAACGCTATATGACGTCATGTCGACGATGAGGATTTGTTCGATTAAGTGAGTAGAGACTTTAAATACTGAAGATTTTGCAATATATATATTATATATTGTGTGCGTGCGTGTGTATGTTTTCGTTACGCTCGCGTTCGTCTTTATGAGCGATTGTGGTCTTTTTATGACATTGTTTTTGAAGTGTGACGTTCACTTCCATTGTTGTGTTTGACCAAGGTTGTCTTTTTTTTACGCTTTGGGACTATTCAGAACCGCTTACTGAAACAATTAACGGACGTGAGGCTTGTGGCCCCAAGTCTCCACCCACACAACCCCCCCCCCTTCCTCTTCCCCCTTCTCTCCCACCCCCTCTCTGCACAGCATGCATGCACACGCACACTTTCACTCGTGTTGATGCACACGCCTAGTGTACACACATACACACGTACACACACACTACAGAAACATTCACACGTGCAAAAGCAAACATGAAAGAATAAAGCTCGCCATATGTTGACCTGCGTACTTAGGTGTGTGTGCGCGCGCGTGCGAGCCCCATATGTCTAACAAAACGGTTTGTTATCTAACACCCGGGCATCTAAACACACACACACACACACACACACACACACACACTCACACACACACACACACACACACACATACATGTACCACAACCCAGCTTATTTCTTTAATCCATGTTATTATTTTTTCATAATCTGGTGAAATCATCCCAAAGGCCTGTTCCAAGCATCACAAGTTATAAACAATATTTGTGAAATGAAAGTATATATATTTTTTTATTTTTTTACGCTCGGATATCAGAAAGATGATGCTACCCATATGTCAAAATGAATCGGTCAGCAACTTCCGAATGTTCGGGCGGGGGAGGGGGATTTCCTGGTCATCGGGTTATGTTTGTGTAGAAAGATAATTCAGCTCGGCGTCAGTGAACATGGCATAAATGTTCTCGTGATCTGTGCAGCTGCCTCATATTGACCGAGATATTCAGATATATATTACGTATCTTATGTGGTAGACTGAATTCTACATCACACACACACAAACACACACACACACACACACACACACACACACACATATATATATATATATATATACATGCACACACACACACATATATTATATATATATATATATATATATATATATATATATATATATATATATATATATATATACATACATATACCAAGGCTTTTTCCCCCTTACAAGGGAGGTAGCCAAAAAGGGAAAGGCATAAAATCATTTCCACCCATTCCACCCCTGAATACACTCCACACCCCTCCACCCTCCCTCTTATCTGAGCACCTCCTGGATGACGGGTCATCCCTGCACCTTGTCCACTGCCCTGGGTCAGAAGCAGTGTCGCAAGACACAGCACATCCACAGCAAGGCCGCTTCATTAAATCGGCGACCCCCCCTCTCCGTCCCCCCCATTGCATAAAAGGAGAGGACAGGGAGAAATCCCTTCGGGCTGCGTCAAATTTTGCTCACCCATACTACCTCACCCCCATCCCCCCCGCCCATTCCACTTCATGCAATCACAACATCATCCATATACAACCATTCTCCATTCACCCCTGTCTTCTGTCCTCTCCCGTCCTTCCT
>NC_134782.1:23001962-23006962 GCF_046742065.1 Oratosquilla oratoria
CTCCTCCTCTCTCCATCCCTCCTTCTCCCTCCTCGCAACACTAAGACATCATTTTTTTTTCTTTTTTTTTTCTTTTTTGTCTCTCATCCCTCCTTCTCCCTCCTCGCAACACTAAGACATCAATCTTTTTTTGTTTTTTGTTTTTGTTCTGATATAATATGTAAGATTCAATCTGTACGACCCCCTCCTCCACTCTCCCACCTCCTCCTTATTTGGGAAACAATGCACTACCAATCCGATGAATTCTTTATTCTCTTTCTCTCTCCGTTCTGCTATGATAACCTGCAAGAAATAGCGTCTGCGTGCTCATTCCATATTCTAGCAACCATCTGATTTCGCAACAGCGCATTCTCTCCACCAGTCTTTGCGGAACGTTGATATGTGGACCTTTTTTTTTATACACTTTCCCTGTCCCTGGGCCGTTCTTTGTTCTATTCCGGCACGGAAAACAACATCACAATATTATAAATAATAAACATAACCTAACAATGAGCGCCCTGACATCATTCTCCACTCTGAGATAATGAATACAATGGAGTCATTGAAACATTACATTATGTTACATTATAATGACGAATGACGAATATGATGATGATGATGATGATGATGATGATGATAACGGTGGTGATGATGAAGACGACAACGATGATTATGATGACGATGATGGTGATGATGAAAACGGTAATTATGACGATGATGACGATGATGATGGTGATGATGATGATGATAGTGGTGATGAAGATGATAACGGTGATGATGATGACGATGATGATGATAATGATGATGATGATGATGATGATGATGATGATGATGATGATGATGATGATGATGATGATGATGATGATGATGACGATATTCATAAGAAAGTTATGAAGATAACAGTAAGGGAAATATGGTGTATATTAATATTAGTAATATAAAAGTGATACATTTGTGTATGTGTACAGTGTGTGTGTGTGTGTGTGTGTGTGTGTGTGTGTGTGTGTGTGTGTGTGTGTGTGTGTGTGTGTGTGTGTGTGTGTGTGTGTGTGTGTGTGTGTGTGTGTGTGTGTGTGTGTGTGTGTGTGTGTGTGTGTGTGTGTGCGTGCGTGTATTTGTGTGTGTCCGTGTACGTGTGTGTAAGTGTAAGTGTGTGTGTGTTTTCTTTTTTTGGAACAAAACTATCATAACGTCATCTCATGAGCCAAGTAATTGCAGCAAATTTTTTTCCCCACCAATATATTGATCTGCACCTCTTGACCCGACGCCAACATTAAAACCTACAAAATTAAATGTTCGCCTTGCCCTTCTCTCTCTCTCTCTCTCTCTTTCTATCTCTCTTTTTCTCTCGATGTGTGTGTGTGTGTGTGTGTGTGTGTGTGTGTGTGTGTGTGTGTGTGTGTGTGTGTGTGTGTGTGTGTTACCGCGTGTTAGTGTGACGTCATTACTTTGACCTGACGGAGACGGGACTCGAACCTGTTCCTCTGCCACCTTTGAGACATCACGTTCTCACTCTGCCACCACAGCGTCCCTACCCTTTGCTGTTGTCAAACAACAGGTGTGCGCGGCCTTCACCTGTTCTCGTTACACAACAAGAACGTTGGCAGTGACAACAGCTGGTGATGGCAGAAGCAACGGCGGCCAAAAAATGGCAAAGAATGTGAGAATAGGCAACTCCACGTCAATTGCGTTCGTAATAATGTTAAGAATAACCCAGTAACGCTGATACGGGATACATCTGCCAAATAGTAAACAGAAATAGGAAGAATAAATGAATATATAGATAAATAATTAGATACATAAATAAATGAATAGTTAAATAGATGTATAAATAGGTCAATAAAAGACGTCCAAGTCACGGAAAGAAAATGAGAAGTAGAAGAGGAGGAAGAAGATGGAAGATGAGGACAATGAAGAAGAAGAAGAAGAAGAAAAAAGAAAAGAAGAGGAACAAGAAGAAGAAGAGGAAGGAGAAGAGGAAGATGGAAGATAAGGAAAAAGAGGATGAAGAAGAATAGGGAGAAGAAGAAGACGAAGAATAAGAACAAAATAGAAGACGAGGAAAAGGATGGAAGATGAGGAAAAAGAAGATGAAGAAGAAGAGTGAGAAGAAGAAGAAGACGAAGAAGATAAAAGAAGAAGAGGAAGAAGAAGAAGGAGAAGAAGAAAAAGAAGAAAAAGAATAAGAAGAAAGGAGAAGAGGAAGAAGAAGAGGAAAAAAGAGGAAGGAGAAGAGGAAAAAGAAGAAGAAAGAAGAAGATGGAGAAGAAGTGGGAGAAAAAGAAGAAGCACAAGCAAGATGAAAGAAGAAAAAGGAGGAAAAGAAGAAGAAAAAGAAGATGAAGAAGAATAGGAAGAAGAAGAAGAAGAAGAGGAAGAAGAGGACGAATAAGAATAAGAATAAGAAGAAGATGGAAGATTATGAAAAAGAAGATGAAGAAGAAGAAGAAGAAGCACAAGAAGGAGAAAAACAAGATAAAGAAGAAAAAGGAGAAGAAGAAAAAGAAGAATTGTATGAAAAAAAAAATTCACGAAGAGAAGAAAGTTGGCTAAAGAGAAATAATATTTCAAGTAAGAAAAGCACCCCAGTGAAACAGGGAGGGGGGAGGGGGGAGGAGGAGGAGGAGGAGGAGGAGGAAGATATGCCGCACGATGCGACGGGGGGTGGGGGAGGAAGGCGGGAGGAGTTGGAGGGAAAGGGGGAGAGAACAGCTGTGGGTCTGGGGGATGCAGAAATAAATGAGGGGAGAAGAGGAGGATGAGGAGGAGGAATAAGAAAAAGAAAAATGAGGGGAAGAAGGAGGAGAAAGAGGAGGAGGGGGAGGACGAAGAAGAGGAAGAAGAAGAAGCAGAAGGAGGTGGAGGTGGAGGAGGAAGAGGGGGAGGAGGAGGGCGAAGAAGAAGAAGAAGAAGAAGAAGAAGAAGAAGAAGAAGAAGAAGAAGAAGAAGAAGAAGAAGAAGAAGAAGAAGAAGAAGAAGAAAGAGAAAGGAAAAGAAGAAAGAAAAATAAGAGTAAGAAGACAGAAAAAAGAAAAAAATATAAAGAAGAAGGAGGAGGAGGAGGAGGAGGAGAAAAATATTAAGAAACACACGAAAAAATTAAGATGAATGAGGAAGAGGAGGAGATGGGGAGGAGGAGGAGGGGGACGGGAGGAGGAGGACGGGAGGAGGGGGAGGAGTGGGAGCAGTGGGAGGAAATGCATGAAGGTTGGGGAGGGGAAGGAAAAGGAAGAGAAATAGAATAACAGTTGGCGGAAGAAAAGAGAAAGGGAAGGAGGAGGAAGAAGAGGAGGAGAGAGAAGAAGAGGAGAAGAAGAAAAAAGAGCACATGCAGATGATCATGGTGAAGAAGAGGAAGAGGAGGAGAGAGAGGAGCAGGTGTGGGCGGAGGTGAAGGCTGAGAAGCAGGAAGAGGAGGAGGAGGAGGAGGACGAAGAGGAGGAGGAGCTGGTGTAGGCGAAGGTGAAGGCTGGGCTAACATGAGGAGGGGAGGAAGAGGAAGAAGAGGAGTACGAAGAGGAGCAGGAGGAGGAAGAAGACAAGAGGAGATGTACAAGATAAAGACGACGGAAAAGGAAAAAACATAAAAAGAGGAAGCGGAGGAGGAGAAGGAGGAGAAGGAAGGGTAAGGAAGAGGAAAGGGAAGAGGAAAGGGGACAGTGAAAGGGAAAAATATGAGAAGGATGAAGAGGAAAAGAATATAGAAGAGACGGATGAGGAAAGGGTGGTTGGAAGACGGGAGGAAGAGGAGGAGGAAGAGTAGGAGGAGGGGAAGAAGAAGGAAGAGCAACGGGAATAGGGGTAAAGACAAGAGAAAGAGGAGGAGGAGGAGAGAAGGAAGAGCGAGAGAGGAAGGAGAAAGGAAAAAAAAGGAGAGAGTAAGAATGAGATGGAAGAGATGGAGGAGGAGGAGAAAGAAGAGAAGGTGGAGGAGGATAAGAAGGAGGATGACGAAGAGGATGAGGAAAACGGAGAGGAGGAAGAGGAGGAAGACGACGAGGAGGAGGAGGAGAAGGAAGAGGAAGAGGAAGACGTGGAGATAGAGGATGAGGAGGTGTAGGAGAAAGAGGAGGAGGAAGACGAGGAGGAGGAAGAAGACGAGGAGGAGGAAGATGCGGAGGAGAAGGAGGAAGAGGAGGAGGAGGAAGACGAGGAGGAGGAAGAAGACGAGGAGGAGGAGGTGGTGGAGGAGGAAGAGGAGGAGGAAGAAGAGAAGAAAGAGGAGGAAGACGAGGAGGAGGAAGAAGACGAGGAGGAGGAAGAAGACGAGGAGGAGGAAGAGGCTGAGGAGAAGGAGGAAGAGGAGGAGGAGGAAGACGAGGAGGAGGAAGAAGACGAGGAGGAGGAGGAGGAGGCGGTGGAGAAGGAGGAAGAAGAGGAGGAGGAGGAAGAAGAGAAGAAAGAGGAGGAAGACGAGGAGGAGGAAGACGAGGAAGAGTAGGAGAAGAGAAGAAGGAGGGAAGTAAGAGGAAGATGAGGAGAAGGAGGGAAGTAGGAGGAAGATGAGGAGGAGGAAGACGAGGAAGACGAGGAGGAGGTGGAGGAAGACGAGAAGGAGGTGGAGGAAGACGAGGAGGAGAATGAAACAGGAGGAGGAGGAGGAGGAGGAGGAGGGAGTGGCCCAAAGGAAAGTAGGTCTGTAACCTCAGCGCCATTATACCGTCCTCCTCCTCTCCTCCTCCTCCTCTCCTCCTCCTCCTCCTCCTCCTGTTTCATCCTATCTTCTACCTCCTCATTTCTCCTTCTTCTGGTCCTCCTTATCATTATCATCTACTTCTTTCTCTTTCCTTTCCATCTTTGTTCACAAAGAATCTTCTGACAATTTTTTTTTTCTTATTCTCTTTTCGAGGTCCAATAAATAATATTCTAAAAATTTTAGCTATTTCTACTTTTCATTCCTAAACGCATTTGCTAAATAAATAAATAAATAAATACAAAAATATAAATACAGAATAAGCAAAAAAAAAATTATAAACAAAATATAAATAAACAGAAACATAAACGAATAAATAAATAAATAA
>NC_134782.1:23011962-23016962 GCF_046742065.1 Oratosquilla oratoria
TATCACTCATCCCCCTTCCTTTTCTCCCTCTCTCTCTCTCTCTCTCTCTCTCTCTCTTTCTTTCTCTTTCTCTCTATCTTTATCACTCTTCCTCCCTCCTCCCCTCCCTCTCTCTCTTTCTTCATCTCTCTTTCTCTATCTCCCTGTCCATCTCTAGGACAGGAACCTAAAAAAGAAAAACAAAACAAAAAATGAAAACAATGGCAGCAGCAGCAACAGATTAGAGTCTTTTGATGGAGTTCGTGACAGCACGATCATAGTAAAAAAAATGGAAGAACGTGAAAGCTGCATGAAGGCCGAACCAAAAGGATCTCAACAGCCACTATACTTCCACCAGGCCATTTCTAGAATGTCTAGCGATTTCACAGAGACTGAAACTGATGGGTCATTGGATTACAGACGAGAGAGAGAGAGAGAGAGAGAGAGAGAGAGAGAGAGAGAGAGAGAGAGAGAGAGAGAGAGAGAAAGAGAGAACGAGAGAGAGAGAGAGAATGAGAGAAAGAGAGAGAGATAGAGAGAGAGAGAGAGAGAGAGAGAGAGAGAGAGAGAGAGAGAGGTGTGTGTGTGAGAGTGAGAGAGAAAGAGAGAGAGAGAGAGAGAGATGTGTGTGTAAGAGAGAGAAAGGGAGAAAGAGAGAGGTGTGTGTGTGTGTGTGTGTGTGTGTGTGTGTGTGTGTGTGTGAGAGAGAGAGAGAGAGAGAGAGAGAGAGAGAGAGAGAGAGAGAGAGAGAGAGAGAGAGAGAGAGAGAGAGAGAGGGGGGAGAGAGAGAGAGAGAGGGGGGAGAGAGAGAGAGAGAGAGAGAGAGAGAGAGAGAGAGAGAGAGAGAGAGAGAGAGAGAGAGAGAGAGAGACAGTGTGTATGTGTGTGTGTGAGAGAGAGAGAGAGAGAGAGAGAGAGAGAGAGAGAAAGAGAGGGGGGGGGGCGCCGACCGTGGCGAGACCCTGGAACTCAAATGGGAGAAAATGAACACTTCCCATTTCGCCAAAAATTGCCTCATTTGGCGAAATGCTTAACCTAAAGGAGTTTGGATATATGTAATTTCGTAAAGTTAATATGAGGAAACTGAATTTGGTAAAAGTTAATTCGATGAAATGTCATCTAGTAAGACGATTTGGCGAAATTCATCTTGCCAAAACAATTTGGCGAAATGCCACTTGGGAAAAGTGACAAAATACCACTTGGCAAAACGCTTTGGCGAAATGTCATTTGGCGAAACAATTTGGCGAAATTGGAAGCTAATAGAGAAAACACCAACGTGGCTCCACGCAGATGAATAAAATCGTCTAGAGGCACAGAGGCAAAGTACCAACCGGTACGGAACGGGGTGAAGAGGGGGAAGGGAGGAGGAGGAGGAGGAGTGGGAAGAGAAGAAAGTGGAGGAGAGAAGGGGAGGGGGAAGAGAGAAGGGGAGGGACAAGGGGGATGGGAGAAGGGGGAGAGAGAAGAATGGGTAAGGGGGGACGGAGGAGGGGGAAGAGAGGGGAAGGAAGGGTGGGGAAAGGGGGCACGGGGAAGGGGGAACAGGGAGGGTGGTGGTGGAAAGAAGGGGAGGGGGAGAAGGGGGAGAGAGAAGAATGAGGGTAAGGGGGAAGGGGGAGGGGGAGGAAAGGGGATAAGGGGGAGGAGAGAAAGGGGGGAGGTAGAGGAGAGAAAGGGGGGAGGGGGAGGAGAGAAAGGGGGTAAGGGGGAGGAGAGAAAGGGGGTAAGGGGGAGGATAGAAAGGGGGTAAGGGGAAGGGAAGAAAGGGGTAAGGGGAAGGGAACGAAGGGGGACGGGAAAAAGGGGGAAGGAAGAAAATTAAAGGGAGGAAGGGGGGTAGGGTAAGGGGAATAAGGTAAGGGGAAGGTGGAAAACGTGGAAGGGGGGATGGGAGGAAGGGGGAAGGGAAAAAGGGGGGAGGACAGTTGCCGTGACTATTCTTACTTCTTCTAAAGACGAACCCCTTTGAGTGATACGAATAAGATGATGAATGGTCAAAAATGAATAAACGAATAAAATTAAATTAAAAAAATCATCCGGCGGCAAGAAGAGAACTGAATACAGAGTGTCCAAGCGACACTGTACAGTAGTAGAAAAGAATTATGACATTTGGTTATGATTTAATGTTAAAAAAAAAAATCCTCGCGAATAATTACCATTAATTCTAGACACTACAAAGTGTCGACAAACTTATTGCCCCAACTGTACACGCACGCACATTTAATTGGCCCGGCGACTGAATACGTCATAGATCATAATTAGCTGGATTTTACGCCAATTGAGGGATGAGAAGACACTTTGGGGTGGTCACTTGCATCATTTGTGGGCTCAATCGATCACACACAAGGTACATCAGTGTGTGCGTGCGTCCGTGTGTGTGTGTGTGTGTGTGTGTGTGTGTGTGTGTGTGTGTGTGTGTGTGTGTGTGTGTGTGTGTGTGTGTGTGTGTGTGTGTGTGTGTGTGTGTGTGTGTGTGTGTGTGTGCGTTTGTGTATATGTAAAGCCTATGTGCTCAGCCTGAGCATCGTATGGACTGAATTTTCATATTGGAGGTTATGTCCAGAAGAAAACTTAAATGAATAAACATATAAGTGAATAAATAGGCAAATAAGTAAATGACTAAATGAATAAATAAACAATTCATTCAATAAAATGAATGAATAAAAGAATGAATAATTAGATTCAAAAAATCAAACAGAATAAAATATTCCCCATCACTGACTCGATCGTTCTTCTCACCGCGCCATGGAAGGCGTTTGCATCAGTGACGCCAAGCGGGCCTTCATCGGATAACGGCACCAGAGTCTAAGTAGATACAAAGGATTACAAAGGCGGAGCATGCCGACAGGAGACCTTTTGATGCATATCTGGGTCGGATGCAAATATATATATATATATATATATATATATATATATATATATATATGGACCTTGGGTACACATACGGCAAGCTCCCAAGCTCCGGGAGTTGGTCCCGGACTCAGTTCCCCGGGCCTGCAATCCCCCCCCCCCCGGGCCACCCACCCACCCTCTCCCCCGGGGCCGTGCCGCAGGTAATGAGAACCCTGGGGCAACAGCATGGGGCGACTGCGTTCCAAAGCCATTGCAAAGTTCCCTACAGGAGGGTTTTAACCTAACCTAACTCTGATTAACTTAATCTAACTTCGAGCTACCTAACCTCCTAACTTAACTTCGCCTAACCTGTCCTATGTTAGAACTGCCTAACCTCCTACCTTAAGCTCGCCTAACTTATCCTAATTTAGAACGACCTAACTTCCTAAATTAACCTCGTCTAACCTAACTTAACTCACAACCTAACTCTTATATACTCAATCTCTTGACCTAGCCCAGCGTCACGTGACCCAGGAGGTCACTTCCACCCGCCGGAGACGAAGTCTCTCGTATCGGTTGTCACTTATTCTGGCTGTCGCCGGGCGATTTTATTCATGTGTGAGCTGTCGCCAAACCAGCAAAAGGGAACGACAAGAAAACAGAATTAATATATACATACGATTATTTGAAAAAAAAAACATACATCAACATAGCGAATATGTATGACGTTTATCTCCAGATTTAACTTAAAACGAAACCTTTGAGGAGTTTAACTCCCTACCATGGCCTTTGCATCTCACCACCATCTCCTTCTCCTACACCTCCTCCTCCTCCTCGTCCGTCCTCTCCTCCCTCCTCCTCCTACTAATTTTCTATATCCTCCATTTCCCTCCTCCTACTCCTCCTCCTCCCGTCGAAGGGGAAGCCCAATTAAATCTGACAATCTGCAGCCACGTCCTTGCTTTGGTGCTTGCACACACACACACACACACACACACACACACACACACACACACACTGAGGTATGGGTACTTAGGTGAGTGGGTGGGTGGATGGGTGGTCCTTCTCTTACTCCTCCTCCTCCTCCTCCTCCTTTTCCTCACCCTTAGTCCCCCTCCTCCACCTCCTCATCCTCATCCCCTCCTCCTTTTTCTCCTCACCCTGCTTCTCCTACTCTTTACTCCTCCTTCTCCTCCTCATTCTCCTACTCACCCTCCTCTCATCGTCTAATAACTCGTCCTCGATTACAGTCACCACTCTCTCACCTTTTTCTGGAAGTGCAACCCTAAGGGGCTGGCAACCGGTTCCCGGACTGAGTCCAGGATGTTTACCTCTCCTGCTATGAGAGCCAACAACCGCCAACAGCTCCTCCTCCTCTTCCTCCTCCCATCAGTCAGCCACAAAGAAACATTTAAGTCCACAAAATGATTACCTACGGCCGAAGACATCACCTTTGCCCTGCGTGCCTGAACAGTCAGCATAAGGGGAATGCGAATTAACAAACACAACGAGGTCGGCTTTAATGGCCTATTACTGGTCCTGTCTAACCCCCGGGGAACACTACAGCCCTCGAGTCCCGGTCCACTGAAGTCCCATTCCAAGAAAGAGCGTTGTCTCTCATTCTAATCAGCTCACGGAAAAAAGTATGTATGGATGTATATATATATATATTAATATATATATGTATATATATATATATATGCATATATATATATATATATATATTATATATGTATATATATATATATATGTATATATATATATGTATATATATATATGTATATATATATATATATGTATATATATATATGTATATATATATATATATATATATATATATATATATATATATATATATATATGTATATATATATGTATATATATATATATATATATATGTATATATATATATATATATATATACAGGGCTTTTTTTTCCTCCTTATAAGGGAGGTAATCAAGTCAAAGGTACGTACATATCCCCCACCCATTTCACTCCCTTCCACCAGCCCCTCCATCCCTCCCATCTCAGCTCCTCGTGGATGACGGGTCATCCCTGCATCCGCAAATTGCCCTGGGTCAAACGCAATGCAGCAAGACACAGTACATCCACAGTTGTATGTATGTGCAGTATATGCATTTTATATATATATATATATGTGTGTGTGTGTGTGTGTGTGTGTGTGTGT
>NC_134782.1:23021962-23026962 GCF_046742065.1 Oratosquilla oratoria
TTCTTCTTCTCTCTCTCCCTTTCTCTCTTTCTCTATGCATATGAAGCCCACTGACACCTCTATGGACCAGAGCCATACAGCGTTATTTTATGATTATAAACTCGTATCCACTT
This sequence comes from Oratosquilla oratoria, assembly GCF_046742065.1. Classification (NCBI taxonomy): domain Eukaryota; kingdom Metazoa; phylum Arthropoda; class Malacostraca; order Stomatopoda; family Squillidae; genus Oratosquilla; species Oratosquilla oratoria. The sequence goes on from NC_134782.1 coordinate 23,022,076, forward strand.
CCTCTCTCTCTCTCTCTCTCTCTCTCTCTCTCTCTTTCTTTCTATATATATATCTATATATATATATATATATATATTATATATATATATTATATATATATATATATATATATATATATATAATATATATATAATATATATATATATATATATATATATATATATATATATATATATATATATGTATGTATATACAGTATGCCCCAACATGGCCTCATTTCCCGCCTCCACCACAGCCTCAACCACCACCACCACCAGTGCTAGTCCCGATCCTAGGAAGAGTGGCTCTCTCGCGAGCCCTTCTCGAGGTCACGGAAAGCCTCCCCCAGCCACCACTAGCCACCAGCCCCCGCCTATAATACCTCCAACAGAACGGCCGACCAACTTCTCCTTCATTCCCACCAACTCCCCTTCATCCTCGCCAACATCGACAGCAGCATTAACTCCACCACCGCCACAACCACAATACCACACTCTCATGAGTGTCATCTTACCCTCAACTGCCACAATACCACAATACCACACTTCCCACGCTTGGCAATATTGCCCTCTTTGTCGCGCGGACGCGCACGCACGCGCGCACACACACACGTGTGTGCATGATCGAACTAAATGAACTATGACGGCTCATCCGGGTTAGTATGAGCTGTTGATCACAAATCTAGCACGTGGTCCAAATCGTGTTGAAGAATACGACCACTCACGCCGCGCGCGCGTGCACACATACACCTCGTTGCGCTGTGGTCGGAGTTCCCGCACGCTACTACGGTGGTCCGGGTTCGAATCCCGCCCAGGGCTGAAATAATTTCAATATCGCTGCACTGCGAGTTGTTACTCTAACTCTCGTGGGCGGGGAGTTGGAGTGAGTGTGTGTTCGTGTAAGGTCACACAGAATTTACCCATAGATCATATATGAGCTCTGAACTCTCTTCCGGGAGGGAAATAGATGTCGATCACGAGTCCAACACGTGATCCAAGATCATGGTGAATCACACACACACACATATATGCGTGCGAACACACACACGCACACACAAATCTATCATGCACTTGCACACCCACATGTACAGCAGAACGCCTTCGACGCCAAACAGAACTGCATAAATCGCAGCTTCACACGCAAGAAGAAGAAGCACACAGTGGCCCGCTGGCCGATAACACATAAACCAACAACTGGTCAAATATGGACATCTACTAACACGTCCACTTCCTCTCTCCCAACCTGTTTGTCTCTCTCTCTCTCTCTCTCTCTCTCTCTCTCTCTCTCTCTCTCTCTCTCTCTCTCTCTCTTGTCTCTCTCTCTTCTTCCTCTTTCAATAGATACTCGCGCGCACACACACACACACACAATTAATTCCTTTCACTACAATGGCCTGGTAATGGGTTCAAAAAAGAACTCTATTAGACTCAATTAGCTCACCACTTTACTCAGACGAGTTCCTTAACCTTTCTAATCCCCGTTGGAAACCTCTTGAAATCCCTATCTTTTCTCAGAGAAATCCTCAACATGAAATCATTATCATACATCTTCTCCATCAACGTAAATCTCTTAAGAAAAACATGATACGTTTTCTCATACCTTTTCAACAAAAAATATTTTGTTTTCTCAGGATTACTGAAAATGTTGTAAAACGTAAAAACGGATATATAAATGAGGAAAAAAATTATTCAGAAATTTATTTCTTTATATATATATATACATATATATATATATATATATATATATATATATATATATATATATATATATATATATATATATATATTTATCACTAGATATTACTTCCTCTGACGGAATTTCAAACCCTAACTTCTATATTCAAAGTTAAGAAAAAATTTACTTTGATACTGGAACTCATCTGCAACATGTTAAGAGCATTTTCCTTCTGGTTGGCGCCTATTTTATTCAGTTTAGAGAAATTCTAGAACATAAAAAAGATCGACTAACTTCCTTATTTACTGGACACTGGACAAATAACGGCGTTCAAGTAGTTTCAAGGAGCCATTATCGTTTCGTTTATAAACTCATCTATTTATTTGCTTATTCTATTCATCTGCTTATCCTACCTATTTATTTTCTTATTCTACCTATTTATTTGTTTATTCATTTATATTTGTTGAGGTGAGACTCAGGGAAGAGATTACTTCTGGTATCTTAGGATGGATGTCCAAATATGGAAAGTCGTAGCAAGTACACAGCAGTATACTGGTTCCCTCCTCCACCTAGACTCGAGGCCCGAGCGACATGACGTCACAGTTTTTTTGTAACGACATCGAACGCACTTCCGGTGATGTCACCAATTGTTGACGTTAATTCGATAAAAATCCACAGGTGTACAACCGCCTTGATTTTTTCCTTGATATATATATCGTCAGTATCATTTCAATCTGGTTGGCAGACATCCAAATCAACACAACCCTCTTGATTTTTTTTTTTTTTTTTTTTTGCCGAAATACTTTTAGAAATAAACCAAATTCTACTACTACAACCATTACTGTGTGTGTGTGTGTGTGTGTGTGTGTGTGTGTGTGTGTGTGTGTGTGTGTGTGTGTGTGTGTGTGTGTGTGTGTGTGTGTGTGTGTGTGTACGTGATTCAACAGTCTTGGATTACGTTCTGGACTCGTGACTGACAGCTACAACCCTCCTGGGCAAGAACTTTAAAGCCCGTATTACCATGACCTTATCCACACCACACACACCTATCCTCTTGCTCAAGGGGAACAGTAACAGCTTAAAACTACGTAGTGGAAGCTTTCGTGTCGATCTGACGGCGACGACAACGAAGTCGACCAACGACCCCCCCCCCCACCTGAAGCCGGCTGAGACCCTGTCGACCTCTATGAGGTCCACCTTTGGTCAAGGGTCACCTCAAACAGTGGAGGAAGAACACGCCCCCTTGGTTTAAAGCCTTCTAGTAAGAATTGTGTATGATTCACCTCCAAGGTCTTGGATCACGCGCAAGACTTGTGATCGACGGATGTAATATGAGCTTCCCGGATGAGAGTTCAGATCTCTTGTTGTCCGAGCTGTGTGTGTGTGTGTGTGTGTGTGTGTGTGTGTGTGTGTGTGTGTGTGTGTGTGTGTGTGTGTGTGTGTGTGTGTGTGTGTGTGTGTGTGTGTGTGTGTGTGTGTGCAGGAGTTGTCTGTGAACGTGGCCAGGTCAAGAGATACGAAGATGGGCGAGGAGTAGGATGAAGAAGACGAGGATAAGGACGAAGAGAAGGAGGACGAGGAGGAGGAGGAGGAGGAAGAAGAAGAGGACGAGGAGAAAGAGTAGGAGGAGGAAGAGGAGGAGGAAGAGGAAGAAGAGGAGGAGGAAGAGGAAGAAGAGGAGGAGGAGGACAGGAGGGGGAAAAGGAAGGATAGAAAGAGAACAGCGACCGTCCCTCGGGATCCGAACCTGACACCCGCCCGTGTCCCGGGTTCGATAAAAACCTGCGCGAGACATTCATAATGCACAGATTTGACGAAGAAAATAATATCAATCGTCTCTTCTGTTGGTGAAATTTATAAAAGAAAAAAATTAAGAGAAAAAGACCGATTCGTTGGCAGTTTGTTGTCTTCTTCATTACTCACAGCCCACTTTCGTAAAGTCTTTTCCGCCAATCTGTTCGGTGTGTGTGTGTGTGTGTGTGTGTGTGTGTGTGTGTGTGTGTGTGTGTGTGTGTGTGTGTGTGTGTGTGTGTGTGTGTGTGTGTGTGTGTGTGTGTGTGTGTGTGTGTGCCGGCGCGTCTACGTGCACACGTATGCACATTAGTGCGCGTGTGTACTCATATATGTGTCAGTGCATAATATGTACATGTGTGTCAGTGCGTGTGGGTATGTGTAATGTGCACGTGTGTGTGTGCGTGTCTGACTTCATGCATGCAAGTACGAGAATCTCTTAATATAAAACTCACATGAAGACAGTGGGGCCTCATAACAGCAAGCAGTCGTCATCCGCCCCTCCCCCCCTTCCCCCTACCCCTACCCCTCGACCTCACACTTTCCCCGACGATGCAGCCTTGCCCCGGTCTCGCTCGCAAGACCTACCTGCAGAAGCTCCTCCTTCCCGTCGTGGAAAATGTGAATCGCTGAAGGGAAAGTACCATTTGTGACGCTTGTTTACAAATGTTCCACTCCCCGCAACACACACACACACACACAGGCCCCACACCCCTGCCCAAGTACCCAACCTACTGCTATTCTACTGAGAATCTATTGAGACCCAAGTCCTATTCTTTCTTGTACTTTTACTCCACTTCCTCCTCCTCCTCCATCTCCTCTTCCTCTCCGTCCTCATTCTCCTCCTCTTTCTTGTACCTCCACCCCCAAGGACGTCACCATCCACCAAATAAAGGTGTTTGATGAGGACAAAAACCAAAAAAGTTCTTTGTGCACGAATAGACATGAAAGAATGAAAATGTCTGTGTTCACTACAAGGGTTTCAATAACATAATCTATGCTTGAAGGGAGGCTGACTACCTCCCTTATAAGGGGGAAGAATCCTGTTGGTATATAGATGGACAGATACAAAGATAGATATGACTGGAGGTACTGAGGGACTGGGAACTTGGTAGACTGCCTCCCCAAGCCCCGGGATTGAATTAGTTGATTAACCCCGCACCCCACTCAACCCCACGTCTAGACTGAAATCCTGGCAAAAAAAAAAAAAAAAAAAAAAAAAAATCTCCCCTCCCATCACCCCCCCACCCCCCGGCCTCTGGATACCAACCACTCCCCTCCCCCCACCTTTGACCTATGGACAACATGACTCTGTCTTAAATACTTTAAATGGCTGTCGCAATATGATTTTATTCATAAAAAAGAAATTGTTTCAGGGCTACAGCTCATATAGATTACCCCGTAGGAACATTCTTGTATGTAATATGAGTGTCGGCAGGTGA
>NC_134782.1:23034462-23039462 GCF_046742065.1 Oratosquilla oratoria
TTACCGTTTAAAGAAAACAGATTTAAAACGAATACTTCTAAGTTGGAAGTAGGAGTTGTCGAAATAATAATAACAGTCGTTGCGGTGTAGTACATAGTGCATGGAACATTAGTGCTTGCAATTTTAAAACAATAGTAATAGTATTAGTCGTAATAGTAGCATAAAATGCAGGAGAGGTAGTAGCAGTAGTAGTGATAGTAGTAGTAGTAGTAGTAGTAGTGATAATAGTAGTAGTAGTAGTGGTAGTAGTAGCAGAGATAGTAGTAGTAGTGATAGCAGTAGTAGTGATTGTAGTAGTAGTGACTGTAGTAGTGGTAGTAGTAGTAGTGGAAGTAGTAGTACTACCAGTAGTAGTAGTGATAGCAGTGGTAGTAGTAGTAGTTTTAGTAGTAATAGTAGTAGTAGTAGTACTAGCAACTTAAGCAGCAGTAGTAATATTAGTGGTAACACCAGTAGTAGATTTAAGAATAGCATGTTAGCAGTCAGGCAGCATTGTTAATAACAGCATTTATGTATAGTTGCGTCAGTAAAGAGTAGCAGTTACTAGTGCATTAGCATCAACAACATGTCAGTTAGCAGCAGATTCGAAACAGCGATTCAAAAAGAACGAGGGGGAAAAAAAAGAAGACGAACAACAAAGACGTCACCATTATTGTCATAATCATCACTACAATAATCATCTTCATCACGGTCATCAGGAGTAACAGATGCACTCGCTACAAATCCACCTGAGGAACGAGGCGACACAGGGAAGCTTTTGTGCCGCGCCAGTTCCGTGTCTACAGCGTCCTAATCCCTTCAATTCGGCGACACCCTCCCCTTGTCCCCGCAACTTCGGTGGCTTAGAATCGTCTGACCAGAGGAGAACATGCAGAACGCGTAACCGAATTGAAGACGTTCATCGAATCGTTAGCATCAACAGATTGGGTCCCCGACCGCCACCCAACCTCACCTCAATCAAAAATTAAGTCCGGCTAGCCAGAACAAAATCCATAAAGATGTGTCGCCATGTTGACAGTTATAATCAACGCGATCGTCTGAGTAACAGCGTTTAGGCGTTAGCCAGAATGAAATACATAAATACCAACACCGCATCGAAAGTTGGAAGGGCAGAGAGAGGGAAAAGGGTGGAAGGGGGTAATGATAGATAAGAAATCCGTCATGCCAACAATTGTAGCTTTGGAATGTTGGCAAAAGTACCGGTGTTGTCAGTATTTCCGCACTTAAATGTAATGTTGGAATGTTGACAGTGCCAACATAAACTTTCCTGGAATCCTTTGGCCTTGTTGGTGGCAACGAAGATGTCAAAGTAAGCCAACAAAATACTCCCTGCTGTAGCCACGCCAGAACTTGTTCTTGTCTTTAACGAGGGCGAACCTCCCCCACTCCCTCCCTTCCCCTCCCGAAGGAGGTCCAATACTTAATTATTCTTTCATGAAATAAACAACAGATTGCGACACGACGCAAATTAACCTAATTTGCATCCACAGCCACCAAGCAGTCCCGCTTAGTTCAGCGAAACGTCTATTGATTATGAGGATTAATTGGTTTGATTATGAGGACTAATTGGTTTGATTATGAGGATTAATTGGTCTTTACTATAGCTTATCAACTGATTAAGGTATTGTATGCGTTAATCCTCAGCGCCTACATTGCCACACTTTAAGCATTACATTCTGGTTAACGTCTAACGATTCTATACAGATCAAACTACGCCTCTGGTCGAGGTTAAGAACATTCTCCGCTAACTCCTAACACAGAGATCACATGATCAGAAAGACCCAGCATGGGCTAGTGACCATCACTAACGTGTTTCCTCCCAGCACGTCATCTGCCGCCAGGCGATTTTATTCACCCGAGGGAGAAACTCCTTTCTGAGCTACGAAACGGTTCGTCTTCTTTCCAGGTGACATTGTGTGATTTTATTCTGTTTGTCGCCTGGCGATTCCATTCAATGTTGAGTAAACCGAGACAATAGTGAATCACCACCACTGTCTTGGATCACGTGTTGGACTCGTGACCGACAGCTATTACCCTCCCGGATGAGAGCTCAAGAGCTCGTATATGCCCCATTTTATGGGTAATGCTATGACCTTACACACACACACACACGACTCGAAGGCGCACTTGGTAGAGTCCCCGGCCGCCACTACAGCGATTCGGGCTCGAATCCCGCTCAGGGCTAAAATAATTTTAGTATCGCTGTGCTGCGAGTCGTTACTCCAACTCTCGTGGACGGGGAGTTGGAGGTGTGTGTGCGTGTAAGGTCACATCATTACCCACAGATCAGTCATATACGGGCTCTGAGCTCTCTTCCGGGAGGGAAATAGCTATCGATCACGAGTCCAACACATGATCTAAGACCATGGTGAATCACACACACACAAATACACACATCCAACTCCTTGCCCACCAGAGTTGGATGTGCCGGCTCGCATAGTAGCAATGCTAAAAATTTCAGCGCGCGCGCGCGCGTGTGTGTGTGTGTGTGTGTGTGTGTGTGTGTGTGTGTGTGTGTGTGTGTGTGTGTGTGTGTGTGTGTGTGTGTGTGTGTGTGTGAAGCGACGCAGCTGACCAACCTTCCCATTTCCTTGTTTAATAAAATCGTCAGGCGGCATCCACAATCAAATATTCAAATTTCTTCCCTCTGATAAAAGACGAACTTTTCCGCCAGCCAGTGCTCAAGAAAGTATAATTTCATTCTAGCTGTCGCCAGGCGATTTTATTCAGTCGGGAGGTGGAAACCCCAACCTCAACGTGGATAAAGGGTTATATCTATTTTGTGTACACTTTAATCCTATTTAAGACTTCTAGGTTTCTTCTGGGCCTCCCATCGGGCAATTGTAGTCAGTCTCTGAGCTGTGGATCTTAACCACGGGTGCGAATTCGGCTCCTAGGGGGAACCCTAGATCGGTCCCTAGGGGGAAGCCTAGATCGGTCCCTGGGGGGAACCCTAGATCGGTTCCTAGGGGGAACCCTAGATCGGTTCCTGGGGGGAACCCTAGATCGGTTCCTAGGGGGAACCCGAAATCGGTTCCTAGGGGGAACCCTGGATCGGTTCCTAGGGGGAACCCTAGATCGGTTCCTAGGGGGAACCCTAGGTCGGGTCCTAGGGGGAACCCTAGGTCGGGTCCTAGGGGGGAACCCTAGATCGGTTACTAAAAGTAACCCTGGATCAGTTCCTAGGAGGGAACCCTAGGTCGATTCTTAGGGGGAACCCTAGGTCGGTTCCTAGGGGGAATCCTAAATCGGTCCCTAGGAGAAAAACTGGATCGGTTCCTAGAGGGAATCCTAAATCGGTCTCTAGGGGGAACCCTAGATCGGTTCCAAGGGGAAACCCTAGATCAGTTCTTAGGGTGATCCCAAGATCGGTTCCTAGGGGAAACCACAGGTCGGTTGCTAGGGGGAACTTTAGAATCAGTTCCTAAGGGAAAACCCTAAATCGGTTCCTAGGGGGAACCCTAGATTGGTTCCCAGGGGGACACTAAATCGGTTTTCCTAGGGAGAATCCTAAATCGGTTACTAGGGGGCTCATTTACGTGAATAAAGATTAAAAACACGACGTTTTTGTTATTTACACATAATAGCAATGTTGTGTTTTTTTATCAATTCTAGAAAGGGGGTGCAAGAACTGGTTTGTGATTTGAAGGGAGTGCGAACAAGGAACTAGATCTAGAGGAACTAGGTCTAGACTCTAGAGGAACTAGGTCTAGATTTCAATCAGCTTGAAGGCAATTTTTGTTCGTTAAAAGATTTAAATGCGTTTAGCTGTCGGGTTTAGTGGTCCAAAACGGGTTTGTGTTTAGAACAAGTTAATACCACAAGAAAAAATAAGTAAAGAATAAAAGATGAAATAACAGCTTTGAAGAACTGTGGAAACGTAATGATGATATGAAGATAATAACAGGGCAGGACTCGCAGTAATGGTTTTAAACTGGACAAATTTAGATTTAAGAAGGAAATAGGCAAGAATTGGTTTACTAATAGGGTGGTCGACGAATGGAATAGACTTAGTAACCATGTAGTAAGCGCTGAAACTATCAGTTGCTTTAAGAAACGATTAGACAACTTTATGGATGGGGATGACAGGTGGTGATGGATACGGAGCTGCCTTGTGTAGGCCTTATGGTCTCTTGCAGTCTCCTTCATTCTTATGTTCTTATCATCAAAGATGTCCAGTGGTGAATGATAAGGCCGGAAAATAACGAAACATTGTTCATAATGTATCGGACAACAATTTTTTTCTCAAATCGAACACAGCATAGGAGACTTCAATGCCTTAAAGGTTCGTCTCGTTTATATCACGAATAACCGAATAATTCAGGAACGGTTCTGAAGTCTTTTTATGCAACTCAACTGGGTGCAACAAATAATAGATGACCTAGATTAAATAACTAGTTTAACGTTGCTTCACAAGGTTTAACAATTAACTCATCTTATTCAGAAATTAATTATTTTTCTTTCTCAGTGCGCGAGACCTGGCCGCCATTTTGGCCATTTGGACGTCGTGTGCTCCAATTTGATGTAGTGTAGTTGTGGGTGAGACATTTCGCCAAACTCCCTTAGATTAGGAGTTTCGCCTAAATGGTTTAGGTAAGGTTGGAAAGATGAAGTTAAGTTACGTTGGGTAGCGTACAACTTGGCAGAGTGCACTTTAGTGAAATATATTTTGGCGAGGTGCACTTTGGCGAAATGTATGTTGACAAAGTGCACTTTGGTGAAGAGAATTTGGCGAAATGCAATCTAGCAAAATACATTTTGCCGAAACGCATTTTGGCAAAAATGGAAATGATATGTATTTGTGTGAGTGTAGTACACACCAATCACAATAATATATATATATATATATATATATATATATATATATATATATATATATATATATATGCAGACTGGTAATAGTACAATGTATAGTTGAGAATAGTAAATCGAATAGATCGAAACTGTAGATAGAACTGTACAGTTACTCTTTACTATCCGTTAGTAGTAGTTGATAGGAT
>NC_134782.1:23049462-23051962 GCF_046742065.1 Oratosquilla oratoria
CCACTTGAGTGCCAGTGTCGGACCTTCATTTCGAGTAGGAGTCCCTCGTTCGCTCACTTTCACCGCAGCCGCAGCCGCTGCCGCAAGTCGCGGCCCTGCGGCTTTTCAGAATCTGCGATGCGTGAAGCCGCCGCCGCCGCCGCCGCCGACAGAAGACGAGATCCGCGACTACGGGCGGGAACAGATTTCCTTCCTCACGGGTCCCTTCCCCCTCCCGACCCTACATGGATAATCCCAATGTTACCTCTCTTGATGTGACCTTTCTTCGAGTTTCAAATTCGTTTGTTGTGCCTGCTGCCGCCAGGCGATTTTATTCAGCCGAAAGAAAACCTCCTTTGAACCGGGGTTGATGGCCCCTCGGGAAGAGAGAAAGAGAGAGAGAGAGAAAGAGAGAGAGAGAGAGAGAGAGAGAGAGAGAGAGAGAGAGAAAGAGAGAGAGAGAGAGAGAGAGAGAGAGAGAGAGAGAGAGAGAGAGAAAAGTCATCCGGTTTTAGCCAGAATAAAATTGACAAAGTGCATCACCAAACGAAAATACCTTATACAGTCTCGTTGTCTTCCTTGCTGTGAATAAAATCGCCTCCCTCTAGCCAGAATCAAATATGTCAAGTATGGACATTATGTAAAGGAACTCGAATGCGCCCTCATCCACAACTGAATAACTGACATGGATTATCCGACGTCTTAATGGGCCAAGGGCTATAACAAGGGTGATGCAGTCAAGGTCATCATATTAAGACAACAGGGCGGAATTCGCAATAACGGATTTTAAAAGGACAAATTTAAGAAGGAAATCGATAAAAACTGGTTTGCCAACGGTTTGGCTAACGAATGGAGTAGACTTAGTAACCATATAACGAGCACGGAAACTATTAGTTATATTAAGAGAATATTAGATAACTTTATGGATGGGAATGATAGGTGGTAAGGGACATGGAACTGCCTAGTGTAAGCCTTATGGTCTCTTGTAGCCTCCTTCGTTCTTAGGTTCTTATGATCCATCCGATCAAGTGTCAGTCTTGATGGATCGGCGAAAATAAAGTATATGAATAAATAAATAAAAAAAACACCATTATTCGAAACAAGAACGTCTTTCTAGTAGTCGGAAATCGAGTGTGGTTCTCTAGATTCTAGACTTGAGTTTCCTAGAAGCGTTTTTTTCGGCAGAGATGCACTAGACGCAAGTCTCTCTATTAGGGAGAAAAATAAGAAAAATTCAAAAATTCGGAATTCTCTATCGTTTGTAGATTTTTCGTACGTTGCTCAATATAAAAAAAGTCCCACAATGAAAAGAAATCCACTGGACCACGTTATCATCATCAGCTATGTCTGGAAAATGGTGCTCGTCAGTTTAAAACTAAAAACATGTTCAGCTCTTCCCCGCTCGTCTAGTCTAGTCTCCCCTGCGTGTTCGCAAATGTCCACAGACGCAGATGAATTCGACAACATTACGAAACGTTCCAAAGAGTGAATATACGTTTTTGGTACACCTTGTATTAATACAATACTTGGTAACGAAACTTTTCAGAGTACATATTTCATTGGAACATGTAAAATACTTTATTCGCAGTGCAAAAACGAATATTTCAAAAAATACAAGAAGAAATACAAAATGAAATGTAAATAGATATTATTATGAAACTTGATATCTGGAAATAGGTCGATGGTACAAAGAAATATAGAATAATACATTATTATGAAACGTGATCAGGAAAAATTAGGAGACTTGGAGATTATAGAGTTGAGACAAAGACAAATGAGAAACAACTTTTATTCGGGCTGCCGCCAGGCGATTTTATTAATCTCAGTGGCACACACACACACCAGATTTTTTTTTTTTTTTTTTTTTTTTTTTTTTTTTTTTTTTTTTTTTTTTTTTTAGTTGTTTGTGGTGGTTGGGGGGGGTTTGTGTGTTTTTTTTTTTTTTTTTTTTTTTTTTTTTTTTTCTTTTTTTTTTTTAAGATTTGGTGGGGCTTGTGGTAAGGTGTACGGCGTTCCCGAGTTCGATCCTGACGAGCTCGACTTTCACCTCTGATGTGGAACCTCCACCCCCGCCCGCTCTCCCCTCACCCCTTTACCCCCAACCTCCCCTCACCCCTCACTCCTTCACCCCCTCCACCCCTTTCCACTTTCTCCAGAACTTTCGTCGTGGAGGGCAGCTTAATGATTTTCTTCTGGCTAATGCTAAGCAACTTCCATTGTCTCAGGATTAATCAAAGTCTTTGCAGACCGAATGAAAAAAATGTGGACCCTATACACACAATAAAAATTATATAAAAACAAATACCAACAACAATAATAATGATGATAATAATAAGAGTATTCATAATAATAATAATATAGTAATAATAATAATAATAATAATAATCATAATGATAATGATAATTATAATGATTACAATAATAATAATTACAGTATTAGTAGTAGTAATAATGATGAATATAAATACAATGAAATAATAATAATAATAATAATAATAATAATAATAATAAAAATAATAATA
>NC_134782.1:23071962-23074462 GCF_046742065.1 Oratosquilla oratoria
TGGGGCTACTGTGGAGCGCTGTGGGGTGCTGTGGCCTCGCTCAGGGCCTGGCCACTCCCCACCCCCTTCCATACCGGGTGCCACTTTTCCTTTCTACTCCCTCTGTCGCCAGGCAGGCTCTTCTAGTCATCTCTCTAGCGTACACAAACACACACATAAACACACACACACACACACACACACACACACACGAACACACACACACACACACACACACACACACACACACACACACACGAACACACATACATATATGGTTTATCTGCAAGGCTGGGGACCAATTTGGTTGCTGCCCTTTGCATTCTCTCAATATTGCTTATATCCTTCACTTTATGGTCCCCGCACAGAGTGAAGGATGTAAGCAAGATCGAGAAAATACAAAGGGCAGCTACCAAACTGGTCCCCACCCTGGCAGATAAACCATATGAGGAGAGACTAAAAGCAATGGGTCTACCAACTTTGAAAGATCAAAGGGAAAGAAGTGAAATGATTAGTGTTCAGGTCACCAAAGGGGATAGATTACATTGATAGAAGAGATCTCCTGATTAAAGATGGGAGGGCTTTCAGAGGCCATGGATGTAGATTAAGAAATACCACATGTCGAAAGAAAGTGAAGAAATACAGCTTTCCATATACAGGGTGTCCCATAAGTCTCCATACATAGGAAAAAATAAACGTTTCTTGACATAAACCATTTTTATTCATATAATATGCTCTAAGAGTATATGACTGCAGTGGAGGACACGCATTGAAATGTGTTTCCGACAAAATGGTGGTCATATAGAGCATATTATATAAATAAAAATTGTTTATGTCAAGAAACGTTTATTTTTCCTATGTATGGAGACTTATGGGACACCCTGTATATGTATATACATATATATATATATATATATATATATATATAAATAAATATATATATATATATATATATATATATATATATATATATATATATATATATATATATATATATATATATATAATATATATATATATATAATATATATATATATATTTATATATATTTATATATATATATATTTATAGAGCATATTACATAAATAAAAATGGTTTATGTCAAGAAACTTTTATTTTTCCTATGTATGGAGACTTATGGGACAGCCTGTAGATGTATGTATATATATATATATATATATATATATATATATATATATATATATATATATATATATATAATATATATATATATATATATATAATATATATATATAATATATATATATATATTTATATATATTTATATATATATATATTTATATATATTTATATATATATATATTTATATATATATATATATATATATATTTATATATATATCTATATATATCTATCTATCTATCTATATATATATATATATATATATATATATATATATGTGTGTGTGTGTGTGTGTGTGTGTGTGTGTGTGTGTGTGTGTGTGTGTGTGTGTGTGTGTGTGTGTGTGTGTGTGTGTGTGTGTGTGTGTGTGTGTGTGTGTGTGTGTGTGTGTGGAATAGCTTAGAAAGTGATATAGCCCAAGCTTAAACAATACACGAGTTCCAGTCTAAATACTCGTATGATAATTGGAAACCAAAGATATAGATTAAGTTGAAACCGCACATGAGTTTGAGTCTAGGTATGTTAGAAAATTAGAGAATAGGAGACGGGACCCGACGAGTGTTGAGCTCCTTTCCTGTACACTACAATTAGGTAAACACACACACACAAACTCTCAGAGAGATCTTTGTGGACCCCACTTTGAAAGGGGATCAGGGGTCTCGGTCCCTTGCTAACCAGAACGAAATATACAAAGTCCACCGTTGGCGGGGGGGGGGAGTTCCCCTTGCTCCCTTTCACTCCCTCCCCCCCCCACACCTTTATACTGTGCCAAGGTCCCCTAAACCTTATTAGTTCCACCTTGGTATTAACCTTTACCCATAGAAGGACCGATTACCCTTACCCCCCCCCCCATCCACCCCCTCTCAACAGCTGGGATCACAACTAGGTACTTTATCAATATTATTCTGGCTAGTGACGGGACGATACCAAAATTTCTAACGATTGCGATACCAGTCCCGATACTAGTTTAAACTCTCGATTCCGATAAATGATCAATAAATGTACTTTGTCAATCCCCCAAACTAACTGCAAGGCCTGAAAATAACCTTGAAGGATAATCCTTGCAGAGTATCGAAATCGGACTTGTATCGGAATCGGACTTGTATCGGAATCGGACTGGTATCGGAATCGGACTGGTATCGGAATCGGACTGGTATCGGAAACGGACTGGTATCGGAAACGGACTGGTATCGGAAACGGACTGGTATCGGAATCGGAAGTTTAGAACAGTATCGGGACTAGTATCGGAATTGTGATTTTTTTTTGTATCGTACCATCACTAATTAATTATGGCTAAGACCAGCCGATTCTTTACACCTGAGAGGGTCTTATCAAGCCCTGAGGAGGGTCCCGATCGTAAGAGAGGCCCTTCAGAAGA
>NC_134782.1:23079462-23081962 GCF_046742065.1 Oratosquilla oratoria
TTCTTCGTTTTCTTATTTTTCGACTTTTCTTCTTATTTTCGACTTTTCTTCCGTCCTCCGCGATTTTCTTCGTTGTCTTCCGTTTCTCTCCCAATTCTGTGCAGTACATTTAACACTATCAATTTATCTGTGGTCTTTTTACCTAATCTATTGACATACTTGTAACAGAAACCGTATTTATCAGATTACATTCAAACACACCAATATTTATTCATTCATTCACCCCTCCAATATATATATATATATATATATACATATATATATATATATATATATATATATATATATATATATATATATATTTTTTTTTTATTTTTTTTTTCTGGGGTTTTTTTTTTTTTTTTTTGAGTCTCCTTCAAGAAGAAACGAGAAATCGTCTCCATGTTTGTTTTGGAGATCTACCCGAGCGACAAGGCTTGGGGGGGAGGGGGGACACTCAAAAACTTGATTTGGATGTCAAAGGATGATGATGCCAGCAAGTTTCGTTTTAATGATATTTCCGTGGGTGCTACTAAAGTGATGATGATGATGATGATGATGATGATGATGATGACGATGATGATGATGATGATGATGATGATGATGATGACGACGATGATGGTGACGATGACGATAGTGATGACGATGATGATAATGACGATGAAGATGATAATAATAATGATGATGATGATGATGATGATGATGATGATGATGATGATGACAATGATGATAATGACGATGGATATGATAATGATGATTACGATGACGATGACGATGACGGTGACGACAATGATGATGGTGATGACATGATGATGATGATGATGATGGTGATGATGACGATGATGATGACGACGATGATGATGGTTGCTGATGATGATGATGAGCGAATCGTCGTGGTCATCATCACAGAGGTCGTCAATTTTAGCTTTATAAATAGTGACGTCAGCCTTACACATGACGTCACTTCCATAATAGTGACGACATTGTCGTCATCGTCGTCGTCGTGTACCAGAGACGACGATGTTGGATGAATGTCGAGAAGAACATTTTCGATCCTTCGACCGAATGAAACTATCTAGTGTCACCAATAAATGGATGAATAGATAGATAAATAAATAATTATATAAATAAATAAATAAATAAAAACACGAGTAAATAAATAAATCAAGAAACAAATGAACCGATAAACGTATCAGCTATCTGAAGTTGACGACATGACTGCTAACGCTATCGATTTCTTTAACTGTGAAAAAGAGACAGATGACGACATGACGTCACAGAAATTAAACGTTAAAGACTCAGCACCAACAAATGAACAAGAACAAGAACAAGAACAAGGGGAGGAGGCGGTGGGTCACGATGACAAGGATGACAAGGGCAGCAACATCCACTGCAGCGATCACAAGAACGGAAGACAAGGGTTGGGGGGGAGGAATGGGGGGGGAGAAGGATACCAACGCTGCGCCAACAGCCTAACGATTTTACCAGCATATCCCTATCTCCCCCGAACTTAA
The DNA here is from genome assembly GCF_046742065.1 of Oratosquilla oratoria. NCBI lineage: Eukaryota > Metazoa > Arthropoda > Malacostraca > Stomatopoda > Squillidae > Oratosquilla > Oratosquilla oratoria. The sequence goes on from NC_134782.1 coordinate 23,080,956, forward strand.
GGGAGGGGAGGGGGGGGTAAGCGTGGTGGTTGGGGGGGAGAGGGGAAGGGTGACATGGTTATGAATAGAGTCGCTTGTTGCTGGCAGTGGTAATAAGATAAAAACCACCACCATTCTGCAGGGAAGGAGACAGGATACAACGCCGAAGGATATGAATAAAATCAGCTGGCGGCAGGATGAGGCCAAGGAACCGTGCCACCCGGTACGGAAGGGGTTGGACGTTTGGGGGGGGGGGGTTGAGAGGCCAACCCGAAGTTCACAGACAACAGACCCGAATACGCCCCGGCCAACCCCAAGGAAGAGGAGACGCCGGCAACGGGCCAGCCGGTTGTCGTGGCAGCCCTCCCGTCCTGGGAAGGCAGAGGAGGAGGAGGAGGGGGGGGGGGAAGGAAGGGTGCAGAGAGACTCCCAACGTGTATTACGGACTTCTTTTTTCTTGGGGAAGGAGGGGAGTCCTGCCATCCTTCTTCGTGGAGACGAGAGGAAGAGGAGGGCAAAAGTGGGGCGGGAGAAGCTTCTGGCTGGCTCCTTTGTGGGTCGGCGACGTCCAGCGACGTCTTGGTCCTCAAGGCCTCAACGAACTGAGGGTTGGGACACCCTCCAGGCGGGAGTCGGAGTCTCCTGAAGGAGGAGGCAAGGGAGGGAGGGAGGGAGGGAGGGAGGGAGGGAAGGAGTGCAGTGGTGAAAGTAGGGTGGGTGGGAACGGGGGGGGAGGGGGACCCTAAAGGGAACCACTGTAGCTTCAAGTCTTCAACTTTTTCAATGTCAAGAAGAGAAGACAAGGGGAAGGGAGAAAAGAAAATGAAGGAGAAAGAGAAGAAGAAGAAATAGGAAATGGGGAACAGGAAAGGAAAGGAAAATGAGGAAGTCTAGGAGGAGAAGCAGGAAGAAAGGAGAGAGGGAAAGGAGGAAGGGAAGAAGGAAGAAGAGGAAGAGCAGGAGGAGGAGCGGAAGGAACAGAAGAAATAGCAGGAGCAGGAGGAAGAGGTGGAGGAGAAGGATGAACA
>NC_134782.1:23086962-23089462 GCF_046742065.1 Oratosquilla oratoria
ATATATATATATATATATATATATATATATATATATATATATATATATATCAGACACAGAGAAAGGGAGACAGAAGGATGGAGACCCAATCTAACACAGATAGAGAGGAAGCAAGAGGGAGAGAAAAGAGAGAGAGAGAGAGAGAGAGAGAGAGAGAGAGAGAGAGAGAGAGAGAGAGAGAGAGAGAGAGAGAGAGAGAGAGAGAGAGAGAGAGAGAGAGAGAGAGAGAGAGAGAGAGAGAGAGAGAGTGGGGGGAGGGAGAGATAGATAGATAGATAGATAGAGAGAGAGAGAGAGAGAGAGAGAGAGAGAGAGAAAGAGAGAGAGTTCCTCGGCACGTCGTACCTGAGCGGCCCGTAATTACCGAGTGCCCACATTCAGTAATGAATCTAAATTCATTTCCACGAACGAGGAGGATAGGTTACCTAACTGCCACCAAAGCACGGCGACGTGCCCCAATCATCATTCCTCATACTGATTGATTTGAGGGTAGGAATTGAAATAAAAGTAAATAGATAATTAGATACATACGCACACATATTAATAAATAAACAAATGAATGACTAAATAATTAAATTAATATTTATAACTAAAAATTATTTCCCAGTGGGTCCCTTCTCCTTATCGGCAGGATTCTGGCGTGTTGATCCTTCATAGTTTCCACGTGGCATGATGACTTTTAGGTAGTATGGCGAAGAGGGGTAGGTTAGGTTAGGTTAGGTTAAGTTAGGTTAGATTAAGATTAGGTTAAGGTTAGGTTAAGGTTAGGTCTAGGTTGGGTTAAGCCAAGTTTAACTTGGGTTAGATTAGGTTTAGTTTAGGTTATGGTTAGTTTTAGATTTAAATTAGGTTAGCTTCCTGCCGTGGTTCTAAAGCCGAAGAAGGCACCCACCGAGAAAGAATTCTACTCTTGCGTGTGGAATGCCCGAGGTCCAGCGGCGCCTTCTGAGTGAGCATAACTCCAGGAAATTGGCGCGAAACTATGGCCCCGGCTGGCCGGCCGCCCTGCCTGCCAGCTGATGGCTCCTGCGTCTGGTGGCTGTGCCCGGAGCCAATCCGGACATCACTCTAATGTCCCGGACAAGTCTGTGCCAATTAGCGTCATATCGCTGTACCACGACTTTGTGTGTGTGTGCGTGTGTGTGTGTGTGTGTGTGTGTGTGTGTGTGTGTGTGTGTGTGTGTGTGTGTGTGTGTGTGTGTGTGTGTGTGTGTGTGTGTGTATTCACCATTGTCTTGGATCACGGGTTAGACTTGTGATCGATAGTTTTTACCCTCCCGAAAAAGAGCTCAGAGCTCATATATGACCGATCTATGGGGGTAATGTTGTGACATTACACGCACACACACACACACACCAAACTCCCCGTCCACGAGAGTTGGAGTAACAACCTGCAGCGCAGCGATACTGAAATTATTTCACCTCTGGGCGGAATCTGAACCCGGACCGCCGTAGTGGCAGCCAGGAACTCTACCAACTGCGCCACGAGTGTGTGTGTGTGTGTGTGTGTGTGTGTATTCACTTGGTCTTTGGATCACGTGTTGGACTCGTGATCGACAGCTATTTCCCTCCTGTAATAGAGATCAGAGCTCTTCGGACCTATCTATGGTAAATGCTATCACCTTCCACACACACACACACACCCAACTCCCCGCCCACGAGAGTCAGAGTAACGACCCGAAGCGCAGCGGTACCGAAATAATTTCGGCCCTGGGCAGGATTCGAATCAAGAACTACGGGCCACTATGGTGGCAGTTCAGCGCTCTACCAACTGCGCCACCGAGTCGTGTGTGTCTGTGTGTGTGTGTGCGCAAATTGCGACATCAACGTCGCCAAAGACGTTCTTCTTCTTCAGCCTCAGCGCCCCTCACCCCGACGATTTCCTTCACTTCGTGAGAGTCCTCCAGGAATTCTAGGAGTGCAGAGGTTGTCGTGTCAGCGCCCTCCAACGTAAAAAAGCCCAGAGAGATTTTTTTCATACATTTTCGAAGCGAAACCGTCATCTAATGAACACACTTGAACAAGTCTTGATGGGCACAGATGTGTTCAGTCACGCACACAAGCTCATTGGGACTGGCGTGTTCAGTGGGCATTCTAATCTCCACCTCTTTCTGTACGGCGGGTATGCGTGTATCCTCACTCCGTGTGTCTTGGGTATCATCCGAAGACAAAAAAAAAAAAAAAAAAAAAGTGCATGACCGTTTATACTCGTGGAGTTTCGTCCCGTGTATTGTTATATATTGTTCAATACATTTTTGTTCAAGTTTGATTTAAATAACGCACATTTTTTTGGCCGCCGCTAAGCGATTTCATTCTCCGTCGATTGAGGCTTAAGAACTTAATTGTCCTGAAAAAGGTCAAAGTGGACCTTAAATATTCGACTATCCTGAACAAGGTCAGAACGAATCTTACGGAGTTAACTGTCCTGAAAAAAGGTCAGAGTAATTCTTTGAAAGATAATTGTCCAGAAATAGGTCAGAGTGGTCCTTGAGGAATGAAT
>NC_134782.1:23094462-23116962 GCF_046742065.1 Oratosquilla oratoria
GCAGGACGAGGATAAGGAGGAGGAGGAGGACGAGGAGGAGAAGGAGGAGGAGGAGGAGGAGGAGGAGGACGAGGAGAAGGAGGAGGAGGACGAGGAGGAGAAGGAGGAGGAGGACGAGGAGGAGAAGGAGGAGGAGGACGAGGAGATGAAGGAGGAAGACGAGGATAAGAAGGAGGAGGAGGACGAGGAAAAGAAGGAGGAGGACGAGGAAGAGGAGGACGAACAGAAGAAGGAGGAGGAGGAGGAGGAGGAGGAGGAGGAGGAGGAGGAGGAGGACGAGGAGGGGGACGAGGACGAGGAGGGGGACGAGGAGAAGGAGGAGGAGGAGGAGGAGAACAAGGAGTAAGAGGAGGAGGAGGAGAACAAGGAGTAAGAGGAGGAGGAGGAGGGAGAGTGGACGGAGAGGAGAGGAGGGAGAGTGGAGGAGGAGAATGAAAACAACTACAGTATAACGATACTGACGATAATGGTGACGATGGTACTGATATATAAACAAATAAGCAAATAAATAGACAAATAAAACACATACATGAACAAAGGAATAAAAAACAAAAACCACAAAAAATCGAAACCATGACCATTTCGACGGGGTTCAAGCTGAAGTAATCAAAATCTACAAATCGTTTTCCAACATTGTGAAGACTCCCCCGCCCACTCCCCCTTCCCCCCACTCCCCTCTTCACCCCACTCCCCTCTTTCCCCCACTCCCCCTTCCCCCCTCTGAGAACCATCAGCCTTGACATGCTTTAGTCTGTCTGTCGGCAGACGATTTAATTTAGCTGAGGGGGAGAGGGGAGGGAAGGGGGAGGGGAGGGTTAGAGGGAGAGGGGGGCGTGGACCACGGGCTCGGTTCGCCTTCAATATGAATAAAATCGTCTGCCCCTTTATTCAGAATAAACCCTGCAAAGCGCGCCACAGGACCCAAAGGAACGCTCGAGATGACGAAGCAGAGATGCTGCAGCAGCAGGACGTGGAGTAGATGGGGCGAAGAAAAAAACGAAGGAGGAGATGGAAGGAGAGGAGGAGAAGGAGAAGGAGGAGGAGGAGGAGGAGGAGGAGTGGATGGGACGAAGGAAAAAATGAAGATGGAAGAAAAGGAGGAGGAGGAGGAGGAAGAAGAGGTAGAGGAGGAGGAAGAAGTAGAGGAGGAGGAGGAGGAAGAGGTAAAGGGGGAGGAGGAGGAGGAAGAGGTACAGGAGGAGGAAGAAGTAGAGGAGGAGGAGGAGGAAGAGGTAAAGGGGAGGAGGAGGAAGAGGTACAGGAGGAGGAAGAAGTAGAGGAGGAGGAGGAAGAGGTGAAGGGGAAGAGGAGGAAGAGGTAGAGGAGGAAGAAGTAGAGGAGGAGGAGGAGGAAGAAGTAGAGGAGGAGGAGGAGGAAGAGGTGAAGGGGAGGAGGAGGAAGAGGTGAAGGGGAGAGGAGAAAGAAGTAGATGATGATGAGGAGGAGGAGGAGGAATAGGTAAAGGAGGAGGAGGAGGAGGAGGTAGAGGAGGAGGAGGAGGGAGGGGAAGAGGGAGAGGAGGAGGATAAGGAGGTAAAGGAGGAGGAGGAGGAGGAAGAGGTAGAGGAGGAGGAGGAAGAGGTAGGAGGAGGAGGAGGAAGAGGTAGAGGAGGAGGAAGAGGTAGAGGTAGAGGAGGAGGAGGAAGTAGAGGAGGAGAAGGAGGAAGAAGAGGTAAAGGAGGAGGAGGAGGAGGAGGAAGAGGTGGAGGAGGAGGAAGAGGTGGAGGAGGAAGAGGTAAAGGAGGATGAGGAGGAAGAAGTAAAGGAGGATGAGGAGGAAGAGGTAAAGGAGGATGAGGAGGAAGAGGTAAAGGAGTAGGAGGAGGAGGAAGAGGTAGAGAAGGAGGAGGAGGAAGTAGAGGAGGAGGAGGAGGAGGAGGAAGAGGAGGAGGAGGAGGAGGAGGAAGAGGTAAAGGAGGAGGAAGAGGAGGAGGAGGAAGATGTAGAGGAGGAGAAGGAGGAGAAAGAAGTAGAGGAGAAGGAAGAGGAGGAAGAGGCAAAAGAGAAGGAGGAAGAAGTGGAGGAGGAGGAGGAGGAAGAGGTAGAGGAGGAGGAGGAGGAAGAGGTAGAGGAGGAGGAGGAGGAAGAGGTAGAGGAGGATTTGATGGGATGAAGGTAAAAACGAAGGAGATGGAAAAGGTGATGAAGTAGGAAGAAGGGGTGAAGCAAGAGGAGGAAGTGATGGAGGAAGAGGAGAGGGAAGAGTAGGTGGAAGAGGAGATGACAGAGGAAGAGGAGGAGGTGGGGGAAGACGAGATGAAAGAGAAGGATATGGACGAAATTAAGGAACAAAGATTAAGATGAGTCAGAGTATGAGTAGGAAGAAGAGGAGGAGGAGGAGGGGGAGGAGGATGGAAGAGGAGGGAAGAGAAGGAGGGAAGAGGAGGAGGGAAGAGGAGGAGGAGGAGGAGGAGGAGGAGGAGGAAAAGGGGGAGGAGAAGAGCAATGTGCTTTTAATACAACGTGATACGGTTGTGTGGTGGACCGTGATAGCGTGTTATGACGGTGATGCGTTGTGGCCTGTCGCAACAGTGCACTCTCGTGAAGGGAGTGGGAGGGGAGGGGGAGTGGGGGCCCGACCACGTGACGTGGTGGTCAAGGGGATGTCACGTGATTAGGGGAAAGGGGTGGCAGGAAAGAACCACACGAAGGAAAACATACCCCGTAGGAAAAAAAAATCCCCTAAAGGAACAAAAATCCCCCAAAAAGAAAATATCCCAAGTAAGAATAAATCACCCACGGAAAAAAAAAACTCCCCTGAAATACACTCCCCGAAAAAAACGGCAACAATTCCCCTGGAATTTCCCCCTGGATTCCCCGTAGGAATCCCCTGGTTAAAATTTCCCAAAAGAAAATATCCTCCGCAAAAATAATAATAATAATAATAATAATAATAATAAATAAACAATAAATAAATAAATAAATAGATAAGACAAAAAAACGACGGACCCACCCAAAATAATTAAATATATACATAGATATTAATAAACATATATACATTATATATATATATATATATATATATATATATATATATATATATATATATATATATATATATATATATATCACGTTAAAACCACTGTTGGAGTAGAAAAAACTGGAGACGGAATCTATATATTTCGATTGCAATCTGAATCCTCTTCAGTAGTTATCTACTGAAGAGGATCGCAGTTTGCAATCGAAATATATAGATTCCCCGTCTCCAGTCTTTTCTACTCCAACAGTGGTTTTAACGTGATTGACAAATGTGTGATTACATTTTTCACCTGTAATATATATATATATATATATATATATATATATATGTATGTATGTATATGAATTTATGTCGACTGACTCCTAGCCTACCATAGCGAGCGTCACTTATCCTTTTCGTCGGAGATGCTGCCGCCAGGCGATTTCAATCACCTCTGCGCCTCCCTTTCCATGTCGGCCTTGCTGACGGACACGTTCTGACTTTAGTGGCCCTTCGCGTCCATCTGCGGCCATTTTGAACTTAATCCACTCCACTCGCATTACACAGTACAGTCAACCATACCCACCTGGGTGAAACAACTGTGGTTTGGTATAGAGGCTGTACCGCCTCTCCATGGGATAAGCCGGTGGCCTTGAAATGGACCACCAAGACTGAACACATTAAAAATCCTGAAGAATATTATTATAGTCCGTTTTCTTCTTCACGGTAAGGGCGTCTGAAGGTGCAGCCTCGAAGGGCTGGCACTTGGTCTCCGAACTTTGGATCTCCTCCAACTTTTCACACAAGCTCCCGATGCACGAGAACCGTTGTCGGTTACTGAGAGGCTCCGGTATTCTTCCGAGTAAAACTCGAGGCAACAAGGGCTATTATCCAAACAGAAGTCCATAAGTCATGGGGGACAAAGACAGCTTTTACATAAGGACATCATTTGACGTCATCACGAAGTCTAGACAATAACCTGAAGGACATTTCTCCTCAATAATTAAGGAAGGAACTGTTATCAAATGGAATAATTACAGAAACCTATGACAGTATTCTTCTCTCTTCCCTCCTTGACAACTCAGGATTTATATAACAATCAAGACAGGATTTTTGTTATCTTCAGACATCATGGGACGGTGAACTTTATGGAGCAGCACGGAATGCAATGTAGTCTGCCTTTCCTACGAACTCGCTCCCTGCTGCACAGGACTCGAACTTCTTCCACCCTCCACTCCAACCCCCGCCAGTAAGTATTACCTCCCCCAGCCCCCAAAGAAAAGGTCTTATTATGACACCATTTGTAACACTTTTGTAACGCAATCAATCGAGTCCTGGATCAAAGCAAAGGGTAATATTCCATGCATGTTTCATCATATGATGGATAGGCGTTGAGGGGATATAGTGCGCGCGCGCGCACACACACACACACACGGACACACACACACACACACGGACACACACACACATACACACGGGCACACACACACAGACACACACACACACACACTCAAATTTGAGGCTTGTCACATGATTGGAGAGTATGAGACAGGATCCTAGATCCATTGTTTATTTCCTGTATACTACAATTAACTGGAGTGCCGGCATTCTAACTCTGGTAGGCAAGGAGTTGTGTGTGTGTGTGTGTGTGTGTGTGTGTGTGTGTGTGTGTGTGTGTGTGTGTGTGTGTGTGTGTGTGTGTGTGTGTGTGTGTGTGTGTGTGTGTGTGTGTGTGTGTGTGTGTGTGTGTGTGTGTGTGTGTGTGAGAGTAAGGTCACATTACCCATAGATTAGGCCATATACGAGCTCTGATCTCTCATCCGGGATAGCTGTCGATCACGAGACTTGCACATGGCCCAAGACCGTAATGGTGAATCATACACATGCATACACGCTTCAGAACAAGCATTTGAGTCAGTGTGGAACATATTTCATTGAAAGATGTCACATTGCACCCCACAGCGATCCAAGTCGACTCGAAGATGGTCTCTTCGTTTTCCAATGACGTCGAGGGGCATTTGAAGCACTTAAGACGTAATAGTCATGACGTAAGGACGCCTGCATGCGTGGATGGACCTTCTGGATGACGTCATCACACGGCCAGACAAAGGACTGTAACACCAGATAATCTTTTCTGCCTCGCGGTCTGGATCCAACGACACAGAAGACTAAACGACCTCAAGCATATTCTTGGGGTAACTGCATTACTTAGTATTATGTCAGATATACCCAGCGTTTCTATCCTTGGGCACAATATGTCACCGAAGAGAAATTGAGTCGTTTAGGAGGCCAGCAGCAGAAGAGAGAGGACCAGTACAAGTTCAATGGGATCAACATCCTCTCTTGAGTGGCGACTAATTTTCAATCATGAAATAATTCTGCGACACTCTGCTCCTAAGGGGTGTCACTCCAAGGGCATGACGTACATATTTCCTTATCAATAACTTATTCCAATTTTTTTCTCAAGATGTGATGATAAAGTTTTGTTAATTAATTATTAGAAATAGCTTCTGGTCAAATTCCAGTGGCAGAATTTCTACTTCGCAGCAGCACATTAAGCTGAACTTGTTTTTCAAAAGTTTAAAAGAAGATAAAGCCTTATAAAGAAAAAAGAAAAGAAAAAAAACAGCTGCCATAAGTATACTCATTACAATTATCATCATTATAATTTTCCTTATTATCATTGTTAGTGTAATATATAATATAATGTTATATATATATGTATGTATGTATGTATGTATATATTTGTACAACACTGAATGGGTCCCAGTTACTAGAGATACATTTTTATCAACCACAATGCACTTTAATTCTAAACCATCAACATCGGAAGAACCGTGGAGGCACATGCAGAAATTGAAACGTGGTACGCCTGAGGACTCGAACCAACGGCGGTAAGCACGTCACCAGTGCTGTAGTGACTTAGACCAATAGACCTCTTGATGGTCTGTTGGCGTAAATCACTACAGCACTGGTCACGTGCTTTCCGCCGTTGGTTCGAGTTCTCGGGCGCACCACGTTTCAATTTCTGCATGTGCCTCCACGGTTCATCCGATGTTGATGGCTTAGAATTGAAGTGCATTGTGGTTGATAGAAATGCATATATATATATATATATATATATATATATATATATATATATATATATATATATATATATATATACATCCAACAAGAACCCACTGTGTTGGATAAGAAGAAAATAAAAAGATGATATCCATAAATTTAGATCACGGACTGTGATCCTCTTCAGTGATCGAAATATATGATATCATCTATTTCATTTCTTCTTATCCAACACAGTGGGTTCTTGTTGAATTTTACGAATGTGTTACGATATCACTTTGTAGTTTTATATATATATATATATATATATATATATATATATATATATATATACAATGCAAAATCTACGTATATACAAAAGTCCTTGCGTAGGGGTGGGGGCGGGGCTTAAACCATGGTGCCACTCTTCCCTGTCCGGGTTCGACATCACAGGACGCCTGAGGATCGGGCGACTCTGATCCTATCTGCCGGTCAGAGAACTCCAAGCGGTGGACGGCCGAATTCGAGTAGACCACTGGAGCCACCGGACCGACCACCTCCCCTCCCCCCCGCCCCACCTTCGTTATATAATGTCTAATCATTGACAATAAATCCTATCGACGATATGATGATATCGTGTGTGTGTGTGTGTGTGTGTGTGTGTGTGTGTGTGTGTGTGTGTGTGTGTGTGTGTGTGTGTGTGTGTGTGTGTGTGTGTGTGTGTGTGTGTGTGTGTGTGTGTGTGTGTGTGTGTGTAAGAAAGAGAGAGAGAGAAAGAGAAAGAGAGAGAGAAACAGAGAAAGAGAGAGAGTGAAGTCAAGTTAGGAGTCCACCAAAGGACGACCTAGCTTTAGCAAAAGAAAATGGGACAACTGTCTTGAAAGAAAGTTTAAAGAAAATGGAAGACAAATGTAAAGAAAAAGGGAAAAGGTTGGATAAAGTTAATGTGAAAAAGTGAGAATGATAAAGAAAACGGAAAGATAAACGAAAGAAAACAAGAAGACCTACAAAGGGATAGAAAATGGGAAAATCGAATGAAGGACAAAAGAAAAAGAAAACGGAAATGAAATAACGAGCCAAAGATAAAATGGGAAGATGATGAAGAGGAGAACAGGAGAAACGGAAAATGGAACCAAACTAAGAGAGACAGAGAGAGAGAGAGAGAGAGAGAGAGAGAGAGAGAGAGAGAGAGAGAGAGAGAGAGAGAGAGAGAGAGAGAGAGAGAGAGAGAGAGAGAGAGAGAGAGAGACCTAAGGGGAATGACCAGAAGAAACAAACGAGCGCCAAAATGAAGGGAAAAAAGAAAAATGAAAAGAATAAAGACAGAAATAGAGCAGAAAGGAGGAGGATGGAGGAGGACGGAGGATGGAGGGGGAAGATGGAGGAGGAGGAGGAGGAGGAGGAGGAGGAGGAGGAGGAGGAGGAGGAGGAGGAGGGTGAGTGTGCAACTCCGATGATGATATTACCAGATGTACGTACACTAAGGGGTGGGACATACAAAACACACACACACACACACACACACACACACACACACACACACACACACACACAGCCACACTGTAGCACAAATAAATGAAACAGGTTTATAAATAAAACGTTAATAATATGAACAAAATTGCGCCTGAAGAAGAGGATGAAAAACTAAGATAAAAATGTAGACCACGCAGACAACAAAGTACAAGAAAATAGATTTGTTGTATCATGGAACTGTCTAGTGTTAGCCTTAGGGTATCCTGCAGCCTCCTTCATACTTATGCTCTTATGGCAGAATATTTTCCTGATCATTAGACGATTTTATTCAAACAGAAAAGAAAGAAAAGTGAATAAATGAGATGGAGGATTAATAGTGATTTCGGTTCTCGTGTGTGTTGTGACTCAATACCAGAAAATGTTTCTTTTACTTTTCTCCTCCTCATTCTCATTCTCCTCCTCCTCCTCATTCCCCGCCATCACCTGTATCTTCTTCTTCTTCTTCTTCCTCTCCTTTTCTCCTCCTTCGTCTTCTTCTTCTCCATTTTCTCCTCCTTCACCTTTTTCTTCTCCTTCACTTTCTTCTTCTTCACCTTCTTCATCTGCTTATTCTTCTCCTCCTCCTTCTTCTTCTCTTCCTCCTCCTCCTCATTCTCCTTCTTCACCTTTATCTTATTCTCCTTCTTCTTCTTCTCCTTTTTCTCTTCCTTCATCTTCTTCTCCTTCTTCTTCTTTGCCCCTTCTTCATCTTCTTGTTCTTCTCCTCCTCCACCTTCATCTCCTCTTTCTTCTCTTCCTCCTCCTCCTTTTTCATCTCCTCTTTCTTCTTCTTCTCCTCGTCCTTTTTCATCTTCTCCCTTTTCTCCTCCTTATTTTTCATCATCGTCTTCTCCTCCTCCTCCTTTATCTCCCTCTCCTCCTCCTTCTTCATCTTCTCCTTCACCTTCTTCTTCTTCTTTGCTCCTTCTTCATCTCCATCTTCTTGTTCTTCTCCTCCTCCTTCTTCATCTCCTCTTTCATTCTTTTCTACCTCCTCCTTTTTCATCTCTTTCTTCTTCTTCTCCTCCTTTTTCATCTTCTCCCTTTTCTCCTCCTTATTTTTCATCACCGTCTTCTCCTCCTCCTTCATCTTCTCCTCCTTCAATCCATCTCGACTATCCTAGGCAACAATACACGAATACTTCTATCTATCATCTCTCCACAACAACTTCCCTCTGAAAACAGGACAATTAACCAAACTACAAATACCCTCCTCTAGCTAAATCAACAGATGAAAACAAAGACTATTCACGACAACGGCGCGAGACTGTCCCTACGGACAGAAACGCTGGTTAACTACAACCCATAACAACATTTTATCTCGATTAACCCTTTAGCTTCTATGTATCGCCTTTATTCTGGCTTTCGCTAAGCTGCTTTATCAAAACCCTTAAAAAAAAAAAAAGTTAAACTACTTTTTTTTTCTGCATCAACATGAATTCAAAAGATTTATTGGAGAACTCGAACCCAAAAAGACTTCAGAAGTGGTCCACTTCAAGTTCATTAGCCAGTGTAATTAGAAAGTCGTCTTGACTGGCCTTGGGAAAAAAGGAAAAAAATATTTGCAATCGCGTTGTACTACCAAACAGGGAGACGATGATGAAAGACCCTCAAGAGAAGGAAAGCACTTAACCAGAGATTATATCGTCCCTACAAGCGCCTGTGCACAAACATACAAACACACACACAAACGCGTACAGAGATAAGTCAGAACATGTAAAAACACACACACACAGCGCGGGTATACATACTTACACATACACACACACACACAAACGCGTACATAGATTAGGGCATGTAAATCGTACACATACAACGCGGGTACACATAATCAGATGTACACACAGACACATACGTACACATACAAATGTACATACTCACACACATACGTACATACACACACACACACATACGCACACACATATACAAACACACAGAGAGATGTACTCAAAACACATAAACAAGTTTTCCCTCAATCTCCTCATTGTAAATTCCCATCCTTTATATATATATATATATATATATATATATATATATATATATATATACATACATATATATATATATATATTATATATATACATATATTATATATATACATATATATACATACATATATATATATATATATATGTATATATATATATATATATACATATGTATACATATATATATACATATATACATATCTATATATATACATATATATATATATATATATATATATTATTCCTTTTCAATTTATTTCCCTGCTTTCTTTTACAGCCTCAACACGGCGACGCAGACTGGACCTTTCGCCCGACGATTTGATCAAGTCGTGGTCAGTCATTGGCCTCGCAACAAGTCCGTCTAGAGTCCCCCAACAACAGAACCTACACAGTGCATTGCCTGATAGTTTTTATTATGCCAACCGGCAAACAATTCTATCCATCTCCATGGCACCCCCACCTCCGGGAGTAAATAGGGGAAACTAATAATCTCTGAATCACTCTTTGGTTTTATCCTAGCTGACGCCCGGCAAGTTTATTCGTTCATCGCGGCACACTTGCCCTCGGGAGGGACTGTGGCGGGGGAGAGGGGGAGAGGGGTAGAGGGGTTGCCGATACTCGAGTGCCAGGGTGTGCCTCACCCCTCACCCCCCCCCCACCTCACCCACGGGCAAGAGGACCTCCTAAACCGGTTCCTCCCGGAGGCGGCGCCGTAGTCGGGCTTCTTCTTCCTCTGACGACGATGACGACGACGACGTTGGTCCTCTTCCACCATGTGTGGAACTTGTTCGCCTCAAGGACCCTTTCGCCTCAGCAAGAACACCAAGAAGAACACGATGAAGAAGAAGACGAAAGAAGAAGAAAACGAAAGAAGAAGAAGAAAACGAAAGAAGAGGAAGAAGACGAAAGAAGAGGAAGAAGAAGACGAAAGAAGAGGAAGAAGACGAAAGAAGAGGAAGAAGATGAAAGAAGAGGAAGAAGAAGAAGACGAAAGAAGAGGAAGAAGACGAAAGAAGAAGAAAAGAAATAGAAGAAGAAGACGATGATGAAAGAAAAAGAAAGGAAGAGGAGGAGGGGGAGGAAGAGAAGGAGGAGGAAGAAGAAGACGAAGATGAAAACGAAGAAGAGAGAGGATCGTTTTCATCTCCCTCGGGTTGTTGAAGCATCCCACGACCACTCCTCCTCCTCCTCCTCCTCCTCCTTCAGCGCGCTCTTCCTTCCTTCCCTTTCTCTTCAACTTTGACCCGTGGTAGTAAAAGTCATGAAATGCCTCTTGGCCCAGATTCGCCAAACATCTACATCACTGAAAACCTAATCTTCCTATTTCTTCTGTCGCCTTCATTGGCTAGTGAAAGTGTTACAACAGCTCAACTCGCTGAAACTGAAACGCAAATTATGACAAAAGCTTATCAACTCGCTGAAACTGAAACGCAAATTATGACAAAAGCTTAGCATCCTCAGTAAATAGGTCTACGTAACTATTCCGTTCATTATATCGTAGATCAACATTAAGAACATTACTGATGCCAGCACCGATCCCTGTGGTACTCCACTCGTCACTTCTCTCCAGTCAGAAGTTTCCTTTTTCCCACGACTCTTCGCAAAGGTGTCTCATTCAGGAAACTCTAACCACTTCAGTGTGGTTCCTTTAAGTCATTATACGTTTTCAAACTTTCATATACTAATCATTTGTGTGTATGTGTGTGCACGTGCGTAGGCGTGCGTGTGTGTGTGTGTGTGTGTGTGTGTGTGTGTGTGTGTGTGTGTGTGTGTGTGTGTGTATTCACCTTGGTCTTTGGATCACGTGTTGGACTCGTGATCGACAGCTATTTCCCTCCCGGAAGAGAGCTAAGAGCTCGTATGACCGATCTATGGGTAATGCTATGACCTTTCACACACACACACACACCCAACTCCCCGCCCACGAGAGTCAGAGTAACGACCCGAAGCACAGCGATACCGAAATAATTTCGGCCCTGGGCAGGATTCGAACTGGTTACTGCGAGCACCATCGTACTTCCCAGTCCAGCGCTCTACCAACTGTGCCACCGAGTGTGTGTGTGTGTGTGTGTGTGTGTGTGTGTGTGTGTGTGTGTGTGTGTGTGTGTGTGTGTGTGTGTGAGAGAGAGAGAGATAGAGAGCATGTGGGCGTGTGTGTGTGTGTGTGTGTGTGTGTGTGTGTGTGTGTGTGTGTGTGTGTGTGTGTGTGTGTGTGTGTGTGTGTGTGTGTGTGTGTGTGTGTGTGTGTGTGTGTGTGGGCGTGCGTGTGTGTGTGTTATCGCTTCTGCGTATGGGGGCGTGTTTCTTAACATATGCGCGCATCTATTTAAGTTTGGATCACCATCTGTGCGCATGCATAGTGGTTTAACCACATGGAAACCCATGTTTGGGTGGTTGCGAGTCTACATGCGTGCTAATGTAGTACAAGCTTGCACGTACACGTTTGTGTATACATTGTGTGTGAATGTGTGCGTGCGTGTGTGAGCGTGTGTGTGTGTGTGTGTGTGTGTGTGTGTGTGTGTGTGTGTGTGTGTGCATGTGTGTGCGTTTGTGTGATTCACCATGTTCTTGGATCACGTGTTGGACTCGTGATCGACAACCATTACCCTCCCGGATAGAGAGCTCAGAGCTCGTATGACCGATCTATGGGTAATACTGTGACCTTACACGCACACCCCAACTCCCCGCTCACGAAACTTGGAGTAACGACCCGCAGCACAGCGATACTGAAATTATTTCAGCCCTGGGCGGGACTCAAACCCAGACCACCGTAGTAGTGGCCGGGAACTCTAACCACTGCGGCACGTGTGTGTGTGTGTGTGTGTGTGTGTGTGTGTGTGTGTGTGTGTGTGTGTGTGTGTGTGTGTGTGTGTGTGTGTGTGTGTGTGTGTGTGTGTGTGTGTGTGTGTGTGTGTGTGTGTGTGTGTGTGTGTGTGTGTGTGTGTGTGTGTGTGTGTGTGTGTGTGTGTGTGTGTGTGTGCATGAACGTCGGCATAATATGAAGACATCACACACACACACACACGCACACACACACACACAAACACACACACACACACACACACACACACATTGATAGAACCACGCACACACACTCAAGAGCGTTCCACACACGCGACAGAATTCGCATCGTCAAATAGATACCCTCCGCATAGTTCTGCCGTGGTAAATGTACCCCCACCCAGAAACCACTGTGACATCTGTACCCCCTTCTAGGGTCACCACGACTAAATGAGGGTTAATGCATTAATTGCCTCGGCAGTCAGGCTCACCACATGGCGCTCGCTGTCCCAAGGAGGACTGTACGCGACGGATTCTG
This sequence comes from Oratosquilla oratoria, assembly GCF_046742065.1. NCBI lineage: Eukaryota > Metazoa > Arthropoda > Malacostraca > Stomatopoda > Squillidae > Oratosquilla > Oratosquilla oratoria. The sequence continues at coordinate 23,107,286 of NC_134782.1, forward strand.
GTATTTGTGGAAGATGTCTGCGATGTAGGGATTGTTGTATAATACACATTCACAAGAGACATCACTCGATGGAGGAGGCGAAGAAGGGGACGACGCCCACAGAGCTCATGCCCTGGGATAATTGGAATGGGAAGGGCGGCTGCATGGGAGCTTGTTCAGTGAAACAGTGGGGACTGGGGACGGCGTGTGAGTGAAGTGATGCGTCTCCATGGGTATGCTCTCTTAATGGATGATGATCGAAGACGATGTTGCACGACAGAGACTGCATCAGTGTTGCTGAAGTTGGCTGTGATGGTTACGGGCGCGTGGCATGATTATATCCATCTATTTATATACCAAGACTTCTTCCCCTTTATAAGAGAGGTCGCCAAGAGGCACGCACGCACGCACGTAGGGCAATTGTTATTGGGTACAATCTAATTGTTCGGATTACTTCAGCGAAAGCGATACGGAAGGTCTTCAGACCTTCTGGCGGGAACAAGGCGTCTCCGGTATGCTACGAACGTGAACCGTGCTACCTTGGACAAGAAATCGGCAGACAACTGCAGAACCTGGAATGGCGCTTTGATGAACTGATGCCTCGATACTAAGAGAGGAATGTGTGTAGTGAAGCTGAAGAAGAATGGGCAGCGTTTCCAGGGTTTGACAGAAATACATGTGCAAACAATGCCAAGAACTTAGGAAGTTGAGTGACCACAGAAAAGAGGTTGCCATTTAATAAGAAATAAAAGAAAGTTGACCACGATGGATAAAGTCTTCCCTAACAAGATAACATATTTCAAGACGGTTCTAGTTTGAGTCAGAGTGAAACACTAGCCCACGAGAGTATCTAGATACACGCCTACCAGGGCCACAAGAATTACTATCCATCTAGAAAACCAGGAGCATTTCCCTAAACCGTCTGAGAGTTATGTTGACAAGAGAAATTACTCTGGACGGTACTCCAGAAATAAATTGTAATCCTGCAAGAGTTTACTGTGCAGAAAGCGGCGCTACCCTCAACGAGACTAACATCGGACGGGGCCACTATGTACGAGTATTCCTTGTCCGATGCTCACAATATGAATACACTAGATTTTGATGATTGCCTGTCGAGTATCCACTTCCTGCTCAAAGTCAACGACAAAGGTGACGAAGAACACCACCACGAGTACCTTTGATGAGACAGACAGACAGGCAGACAGAAAGAGACACAGACGCAGACAGAACCACAGGCAGACAGAAACACAGACGCAGACAGACACAGAGAGACTGAGGCACACAGAGACAGACATAGACAGAGATCAAGACAGACAGAATGATATACAGACATAATGATAAAAATGGTAACGATATTGTTGATGGTAAGAAAGGGTCTCTTGTAAATAGTTTCCCTCGGCTGAATAAGGTATTTTCAGCTGAATCGAATTTTCTAAAATGCAGCACAATCGCCTTCGTTGCTGGAGACTCCTCCCAGCTGAATAAAATCGCCTGGCGGCAGCCAAAACCAAAAGTGCCTTAGGTTGTCTGCCTACTGGTCAAAAAGGAAGTTTCTCGGCCGAATGGAATGATCAGGTGGTAGACAGAATGAAAATACAAGTTAATCTAAGACGGGTTTTGAGCCTTCAACAGCGGGTGGGGGACAGGGAGGGGGGAGGGCGTGGCTAGAGGCTCCTACAGTTCAGAAAGAGGGAAGAGGAGGAGGAGGAGGAGGAGGAGGAGGCAGAGAGGGAAGAGAAGGGAAAAGAAGCAGTAGGGGAAAGAGATGGAGGTTGAGGAAAAGGACGGGGTGAATGAGGAAGAGGAGGGGGGAAAGGACGAGTTGAAAGAGGAAGAGGAGGAGGAAGCAGAGGTGGAGGAGAGGTAACTGAAGAAAAAATTATGAGGAGGAAGAAGAGGAGGGGAGGAGGAGGAGGAGGAGGACAGAAGCAGCATCTACCTCCATTTCTAGGTACCACAGTGGTTCGTTTTAGCTTAAGGTGTGTGTGTGTGTGTGTGTGTGTGTGTGTGTGTGTGTGTGTGTGTGTGTGTGTGTGTGTGTGTGTGTGTGTGTGTGTGTGTGTGTGTGTGTGTGTGTGTGTGTGTGTGTGTGTGTGTGTGTGTGTGAGTGAGTGTGTGTGTGAGCGCGCGGGTAAGGTTAGGATAGGATGGGTCCAGCCAGATGTTGTTTGTATTTTTACAAAATATGACGCCATATGTCGGTGACGTTGACATAATGCTTATTAAATAGTACTTATGGCGATATCATCGTCCTCATTTACCAAAATAAACATAATAAACACGTAAAGCAAATATTGCATTGATAAGCTCCAAATAATACGATCAAACTAAAGAAAAAACAACTTTTCGTTCACACACATTGCCTACAGAGAATGTAATGAAAACTTAAGGCATACAAGGTAGGATTTACGAAACAGGGTTCCCGCGCGTTGAGTAAACAGTTATAAAAAATTACTAGGACATACCTTAAGAATCCCGTCTCACTGTGAACGATGCATGGTTTCATCATTCATGATCGAATCTCTTATGAATTTCTGTGCTACTACCATAAAAAATAACATGAACAACGCACTATAGAAAAAAAAATCACTCGGAAAAGATTATTCACTTGTATGATTTTTCAAATTGTGCATTTCGGCACTGAGCGTAAGCACTGAACACTTGACACACTAAATTAATTTTCCCTTATCGCAAATATCGTATAATATGTCACCAACACTGTGTGAAGATACATTTTCTATGCAGGTAGAGCACAATATCAACAAACACTTTGACAATCGACTGTCTGTTCAGTTTCTTCCGAGTGAAGCGTTATGACGTCACAGCTCGAGCCGCCGTTGCGCGCCAAATTTCAAACTGTTGTCAGTAGTGATGGGCGATACTTTTTTATTATTACATCGATTACTTTTGTCATCAGTAATCGATTAATAATTGTTTATTTTCAACTGGAAATAAATTATGCACTGGGAAAATGTAACAAAATTCAATAACTGAAATCTTCTCGTGACTTTTATTATTTATTTAGTTTACCTTATTTCTGCATAAAATCAACTTTAAAAAGGGGTAATAATAAAGTGACTATTCATTTGTTTTTTTCGTCATACATACCAATATCAATATTGTATTACGAATTACGAATAATAACGAAAGATAAACATTTCTTTTATGAATCGATCTTTGAATAAAATAAATATTCATATTGTTTTTGTTCATGAGTAGAGCCTATTCCGCTTATGATAATACATTTACATAAGTAATGGTAATGGAAGTTTTCTATATATAATGCAACTTAGTATCAATCATAAAGTACGAAATTATGAATTTTAAAAAGAACTTTTTTATGAATCAATGTGTGTGTGTGTGTGTGTGTGTGTGTGTGTGTGTGTGTGTGTGTGTGTGTGTGTGTGTGTGTGTGTGTGTGTGTGTGTGTGTGTGTGTGTGTGTGTGTGTGTGTGTGTGTGTGTGTGTGTGTGCACGCGCGCGCGCGTGTCTCTCTGTGGGTGTTGAAACGGTTACCATCGTCCCACCACACAAGCGATAACGGGCATGAAGGAGCAAGTCGTGTCAATATGCGCCTGAACATAATATATATATATATATATATATATATATTATATATATATATATATATATATATATATATATATATATATATATATATATATATATATACATATATAACTTAAAATAATTACTTCATAACCAAGCATTCGCACAAGAAATAAATTGCACCACCTCTTGGAATAGAAAAAAAAATCATAGATTATGCCAACCACTAGTTGTCAGAACGTTCCAGAAAATTAATTGTCCCTCATCTTAGAATTTCATGCAATTATTCTGGTTTTCACCAGGCCTTTCTTTTCTGCTGTGTTGTAATCCTTTGTGTGTGTCCAAGTACGAGCGTGTGTGTGTGTGTGTGTGTGTGTGTGTGTGTGTGTGTGTGTGTGTGTGTGTGTGTTTGCGTATGTATATATATATATATATATATATATATATATATATATATATATATATATATATATATATATATATATATATATACACAGAGGTGTGTGTGTGTGTGTATTTACATAGTTTTATTCCCATAATTATAATGTACTGGATTGGAGCCGTGCTCATGGTGAACTATCGATATATCTCCAATTATGATCAATCTGTGTGTGTGTATGTGTGTGTGTGTGTATGTGTGTGTGTGTGTGTGTGTGTGTGTGTGTGTGTGTGTGTGTGTGTGTGTGTGTGCAAATATACGTGAAGATTTGGAGTTTGGTATCCATATTGGTCCAGAGAGTAAAACACTAGAGTCGATTTGAAGGATCTATTAAGCCCGACGAATCATCTTCAGGGGGTATAACGGGTTGCATACAGTGAACTCGTTTTTATGTGCTTCAGGATGAAACTGGGAGAGGAGCTTGGTGAGTTCCTCTCTCCGTTAATCATGACGAAATGTGTACCATTTAATCTATTATAGTACAGAAAAATACACAAAGAGTGGGACAAAAACAATAACATACAATAAAAGTGAATAGAAAATGCAAAATGAGACAAAAACACTAACATACAATAAAGATTAAACAAAGGGAAGTGAGAAAACAAAAAGATAACATGATAAACAACCACCAAGATGGCGGACCAAATGTCCTAGTCTCTAGATTACTCCTGTTTATGCAGATGTCCTTGATCTCCCATGCTTCTAAAAATAAACTTTACTTTTTGTTGTTGTCTCTGTGTACTGTCTTGGCTCCATCCCTATCAATGGTGTGTTGGTGATCTGATATGTGCTTGTATAGGGCAACTTTAGGGTCTTCCCAACATAACATAAGAACATAAGAATGAAGGAGACTGCAAGAGACCATAAGGCCTACACTAGGCAGCTCACCTCAATGCTCGTTGGTGTTCTGTCACCTTTGTCGCAAGTTTCTTCTGCGTTTTCCTTTGTATTTTGTGTCACATTCAGAACAACCTATGCGGTAAACTACTCCGGCCTGAATTTATTGTATGTAACCCATTACACATCCTGAAGACGATTCCTGGACGGGAATCGAAACGTCGGGCTTAATAAACCCTTCAAATCGACTCTGGTGTTTTACTCTCTTCACCAATATATATATATATATATATATATATATATATATATATATATATATATATATATATATATATATATTTTAACAACCACAATGCACTTTACTTCTAAACCATCAAAGGCCAGCATGCTGAAATTGAAATGTGGTACTGCCCAGGACTTGAACCCGGCATTCTCATGACAAGTGCGACAGTGACTTTCCAACTAAGCTATCAAGAGAGATAAAAGGTTCAGCGCATTTTTTCTTATATATTTGTATGTTTGAGTTACATACACATATATGAAATTTTGTGTTCAACCTATCTCCACTATGATAGTACAATTGGAAGTATACGAACGCGGGAAAGTATTTGTACAACACTGGGACCCATTCAGTGTTGTACATATATATATATATATATATATATATATATATATATATATATATATATATATATATATATAAGTAAATTCAGTAAATCGGTAAATAAAACACGAAAATTAAATTTAGAATTTAGCGTAAGGTAAGTATATTGAACGAAAAAATAAAAAATAAAAAACAAGTAAAGCAACACATTGATAGATTCTATAGCTAAATAAGTACGTAAATAAATAAGAGAAATATGTAGTCCAACACATAAAGACTCACGTCCAGGCTGACGGCCCACCAACGGTCGGTCGGTCACGGGAAGGCGGGGCGACCCCGGTCAGGGGCGTCGTCGTCGCGGCCGCCGAGTACGTAGGTCACGCACCCACGGTCCGCCCTCCCTTCCTCGACATTTTCCGATGCAGAATGGCAGTGGTTAGCGTCACAAATGAATGAACCTACCAACAGAGATTTCCCTCCCTCGCCCACTCATTGCTCCCGACACTATCCCCACCACACTCCCACTCTCAAACTCCTTCCCCTTTCAACTTAGTTTCACTCAGCACTTACACATCCATTTTCGTTCTCCCAAATTTAATGCATATTCCTTTCCCTCTACTATCATGTGTACCCCAAGCTTGCACATTCAGTGACCCAATTTTAAGAATTCTGATTTGTGTTCTCCCATACATTCTTATGACTTGATTCTTCGTAGGAAGCGCATGCAGGATCCCGAGTCCCATCACTCAGTCCCACTCTGACGACGCACGGGAAACGCAGTGGCAGATATCTCTCCCGCCCCGACCCACCCAAGGTGATCAGGAAGAGGCAGTCATAAAAGTTGTAAAGGACATTTTCAAGGAAAGAGTATAAAGGAGGGACAACGTTTTTACAAAACTAACACCCTTCCTGTGTGAGTAAGGATTTTAATCTCTAACAAAGACGAATGATGTGTGGCTCTGGTCCGTAGGGGTACCCAACAGAGTACCCAAAATATTGGGTGCATGTTACCATCTCATCAATACCACTGTGGGGGACACTGAAAAATAAGTAAACAAACAGTTAAATGAATTAATAGATAAATACATACACAAATAGATAAATGAAACATAAAAAATTAATAAATCCACACAAGGATACTTAAATCCTTGTGGAAGGACGACAAATGAACGACATTGCAGGCCTCCACTTTCCTTATATGTAACCGTGGACACAAGCGGAACATGAGTATACGCGCGTGTAAATCTACACATTAAACAATTTTAAGCTTCACAGCGAGAATTCACAATCGAGACTTGAAAAGTCCCATATATACATATATATATATATATATATATGAATATCTGGGGAGCAGATTCTCTTGTATGCATGCATTGTTAAAATCGACAGCGTTAGTGAGGTTGTTGATCTTCTTGTGAGTATTCTCCAGTTTTCTAACCAATATTCTTCCATTTAGAGGGTGGGCATATACCAAGTTGCCAAAATGATTCATTTATTTCAACGTTTCGTCTAACAAAGAGACATCTTCAGGAAATTCTGTAACATAGATAATAATGACGTACAGAAATATAGAAAACAACATGTAAATCTAACCAATTATACAAATATAGAAGCAAATATCAATAAATGCGCAAATTCACATAAAATAAACACTATACATGGGCTGATGGGGACCGTTACTTACAATAGTTAAAGGTCTGATGAAATGACGAAGAAAACACTTCGCTTGGTGACATATATACGCCCTCCACCACCACCCAAGCCGGCTAGGTGCATATATATGTCACCAAGCGAAGTGTTTTCTTCGTCATTTCATCAGACCTTTAACTATTGTAAGTAACGGTCCCCATCAGCCCATGTATAGTGTTTATTTTATGTGAATTTGCGCATTTATTGATATTTGCTTCTATATTTGTATAATTGGTTAGATTTACATGTTGTTTTCTATATTTCTGTACGTCATTATTATCTATGTTACAGAATTTCCTGAAGATGTCTCTTTGTTAGACGAAACGTTGAAATAAATGAATCATTTTGGCAACTTGGTGTATGCCCACCCTCTAAATGGAAGAATATTGGTTAGAAAACTGGAGAATACTCACAAGAAGATCAACAACCTCACTAACGCTGTCGATTTTAACAATGCATGCATATATATATATATATATATATATATATATATATATATATATATATATATATATATATATATATATATATATATAAGGGTTTTTTTCCCCTTCTAAAGGAGGTAGCAAAAAAAAAAAAAAAAAAAAAATCAAGGGCATAGGAACCACTCCCACCCATTCTATCCCCAACATACTCCGCTCCCCTCTACCCTCTTCCCTCCCTCTTATCTTGGCACCTCCTGGATGACGGGTTATCCCTGCATTCTGTCCACTGCCCTGGGTCAGAAGTAGTGTCGCAAGATACAGCACATCCACAGCAAGGCCGCTTCATTAAATCGGCGAGCCCCTTTCCGCCCCCCCCCCCCATGCAGAAAAGGAGAAGACGGGGAGAAATCCCTTCGGGCTGCGTAAATCTATTTCTCATACATACTCCCTCACCCCATCCCCCCACTCCCCCTCATGCATCACAGCATCATCCATACAGAACCCTTCTCCATTCACCCCTATCTTCTGTCCTCTCCCGTCATTCTTCAACATCTCATCCTAGGTCGACCCCTCATGTCCACTCCTTCCACATCTGCCTTCCACACCTCTTTTACTAATATTTCTTCACTCATTCTTTCCATGTGTCCAAACCATCCCAATCCTTTTTCATCAATCCTATCTCCCAACTCCCTTTCCACCCCTGTTCTCCTCCTCATTTCTCACTCTATCCGGTCATTTTCTTTAATCATCTCCACTCCCTCATCCACTATTATTGCGTTCACCTCTCGCACCAACCCATCTTTTTTGTATAAATTGAAGAGCAAGGACGACATAACACATCCCTGACGAAGTCCCACATTGACCTCAAACCTCTCACTCTCTCCATGTCTAATCCTAACACAAGCTCTACTACTCTTTTAAAAACTCTTGACTGCTCTTAACAGCTTTCCTCCTATCCTGTATATCTGCAATAGCTCCCACAGTGCCTTCCTGCCTACCCTGTCATAAGCCTTTTCCAGATCCATAAAAACCTAAAAAACATCCTTACCTTTCACATATCTGTCTTACCACAAAAATCTGATCTACACAACCCCTACCTGTCTTAAACTCTCACTGTTCCTCACCAATTATTCCCTCTGTTCCTCTCCTAATTCTCTCAATCAAGACCCTCCTATAAGCCTTCCCAACTACACTTAACAAGCTGATCCCTCTGAAACTACTACACTCACACTTGTCCCCCTTTCCCTTGTAAAGCGGAACGATACAGGCACTCCTCCAGTCCTCCGGCACTCTACCCTCTCTTAAACAAACATTAAATAACCTCACCAGCCAGTCCACCATCACTGTACCTCCTTTCTTCAGACATTCTGCATGACATCCATCCAACCCAGATGCCTTACCTGCTCTCATCATCTTAACAGCTGCCTTCATTTCATCTTTCTTTATTTCTCCTCCATTCTCCTCACTCATCACTCTCATTTTCTTATTGCTTCCCACTGGAGCTATCTTTCCCTCCCTATCCTCCCTCACATTTAGCAACTCCCTAAAATATTCTGACCACCTTCCTCTCACTGCCTTCTCTTCAATTATCATCTCTTCATCTGCTATTAATATATATATATATATATATATATATATATATATATATATATATATATATATATATATATATATATATATATATATTTATATATACACACACACACACACACACATATATATATGTGTGTGTGTGTATGTATATATACATATACATATGACTACACATAGCCTATGCGCAGTTACCTATACGCGTATATCCATCCCCTCCCCCAGCCCACCCATCACCCCTGAGGCGCGGAAGATCCACAACAAAGCCATCGGGAGGACCCTGCTGGGAGGGAGGGGGAGGGGGGGAGAGGTCCGCCCTTCCCTCCCCCGTCGCCCACCTCCTCCTCCTCCTCCTCCCCTTCCCTTGTGTGAAAGGGGGCTTGGTCCTTCCCCGATGACACAGCAGTGGGCGCTGACGCAGATGCAGTCACCCCGACAAATAACGTCGCCTCTTCGCTCCAAAAGATCAACTGAAGTACGTGGTTGATTAATTTATACCTAAAAGAAGATATATTTCTTTAATGGCACCTAATGTACAGAAAACTCATTACGTGCGATCAAATTG
>NC_134782.1:23121962-23161962 GCF_046742065.1 Oratosquilla oratoria
CGGTCATACTCATACATGAGCTAGGGAGGGAAATAACTGTCCATCACGAGTCCAACACGTGATCCAAGACCATGGTGAATCACACACACACACACACACACACACACACGCGCGCGCGCGCGCGCACACATATATACACACAAACAAACAAACAAACAAACAAATTGGGGTGTGCGTGTGTGTAAGGTCATAGTAATACACATAGATAGGGTAATATATAGGTTTTGTGCTTTCATTCGGAATGATGGCTATCAATCACGAGGCCAACACGTGATTCAAGACCGTAGTGAATCACCGAGAGGGAGAGAGAGGGAGGGAAAGAGAAAGACAGAGAAAGAGAGGGGGGAGGGGGAGAGGGCAAGAGAGAAGCAGAAAGTGAGAGAAAAGAGAAAAGAGAGAGAGAGAGAGAGAGAGAGAGAGAGAGAGAGAGAGAGAGAGAGAGAGAGAGAGAGAGAGAGAGAGAGAGAGAGAGAGAGAGAGAGAGAGAGAGAGAGAGAGAGAGAGAGAGAGAGAGAAAGAGAGAGAGAGGGAGGGAGGGAGGGAGAGGGGAGAGAGAGGGAAAGAGAGAGGGGGAGAGGCAGAGAATGAAAGATAAGAAAGAGAGAGAGAGAGAGAGAGAGAGAGAGAGAGAGGGATGAGGTAGACAGCCAATGAGAACAATAACACAGGAAGTGTCGCAAACCCACCAGAGGCAAGTCCAACTATATATGGTAACGAGGAGGAGGAGGAGGAGGAGGACATTTGGGGTCATATAAATACCCGCCCCACTCCACCCACCCACCCGCCCCCTCCACCCCAACCGCTTTTTTGGGGGGAAGGAAATTTAGTTTATGTAAACGGGTTGGCAGAGAACCACTTTCCTGTTCAGGTAAGCTTCCATGGACCTAATGGTCTTCCATAGTCAAGACGAAGCAGTCGAGGACCTTAATTTGCCAAGAAGCGTTGAATGGATGCGGCCGAAGCCGTCACCTTTGCTCTATGTATATGCGCTTGGGTGGGTGGGAGGAGTGTTAGGGTGTAACAAACACTCACTACTGCTGGGAATCGGTCGGAGAAATGTCTGATCATTTCCACAAGACCATTTGGTCCACAGGCCTCCTGTGGTGACGGAGGGAGTGGGAGAGGGGGAGGGGGAGGGGGAAGGGGCATTGCTTCATATGAGTCATAGCAATGAATGATATGATTGCTTGACAAAAGTTAAAAACGGGTGGGATCCGAAACGCTGGAAGGAGACGAGAACCAGGAACGAGAGCAGTTAAGAAAATAAGTCGCTCCAACAAGTGGGAAATCCTAGCACCGCAGGCAAGGGTTACCGTCCATCTGGCAGATACAGAAGTGGTACAGTAACGGAGGCTGAAGTCACAAACAAGTTACTCTTGTCTACATATAAATAAGTCACTACATAAGATGACAGAAGTAATAAATGAATAAATAAATAAACGAATAAATAAATAAATAAATAGCTAGATAAGCTAATAAATAAATAAACAAATGAATAAATACACAAATATATTAAATCAGAATTAGAATAGATAAATCAAATTAAAAAATAAATGAACTAAATGATATATATTAAATCAGAAAAATATACACATATGAAATTAGATTAATAATGAAAATAAAAAAAATGTGAAACTGCCCAGTCAGCGATAAAACTAGTCTTCCCCACCAGAGAAAGAGAGAGAGAGAGAGAGAGAGAGAGAGAGAGAGAGAGAGAGAGAGAGAGAGAGAGAGAGAGTGAGAGAGAGAGAATTGTTGCAGAGGTGCAAGAAGGCAATTTGCAACCACAATCGTTCCCCTTTTACTGGATTTCCAACGAGACAAATAAATAAATCTAATAAGCTGACCTACCAGCAACACTTGCAGGAAACTGTTCAACAATCCTTCCCCAAGTGTCACAGCGGCAAGAATCCCTTCCCATCACCTCACACCCTCCGATAGTTTCGGAAGACCGTGACTTTGGGAGACTTCCGCTGTCCTTCAACCCGAGGTCCCCCTCCCCTACCCCCCCTCTTCCTCCTCCTCCTCCTCCTCCCTTCTTCCTCTTCTCCCACTGCCCCTGGGGTCACGCAGGAAATGGTCACCTCCGAAGGGGTCATCGCCGAGGTCAGGGATCGAACTTGAGGAAAAAACGCTGGTCGAGGCCTACACGGGGAGAGGAGAAAGTGGGGGGAGGGTAATGTGGGTGGAGCCGCCAAGATTATAATGTGCAGGCTATACTACTACTACTACTACTACTACTACTACTACTACTAATAATAATAATAATAATAATAATAATAATAATTATAATACTAATAATAATAATAATAATAATAATAATAATAATAATAATAATAATAATAATAATAATAATAATTATAATACTAATAATAATAATTTCATTTGGCATTGAATCAATATACCTGAAGTGAAGATAACGAAAAGAACACATAGTTCGAAATAACAATTACAAATGCCGAGGATAACACAAAAAAGCATGTAAGCTTATTTCCAGTTGTAGGCGAAGGGCCTAGTTCCAAGGTCCGCATAAGAACAGGCGCGTTAACACCTGAATGAAAATTACCAGTGTTCTTTCTCAGCATCTGATAAATTCTCCCAGCGTAGTCAACAAGTGGAAGACGTTTCGTGCACAAGCGATGACATGTCCCGCAATTCAAAATTTGAGATCCAATCAGACAAGTAGATATGTCGTAGTACCCGTCATTTAATCTAATTACATGTTTGAAATTGTTTATTTAATTTTCTGGATACGATCTCATTATGGACCAAAAGGTCTCCTGTCAGCAAAATTTGCTGATGTAATACCTGGGATAGGTATTCTTTTAAAAAACAACGTGACGCGTTCTTGTCAAGAACTTGGTCAGGTAGTGAGCCGGAAGAAGCTCCCTCGATAAGCAGCCGACATGACGTCATCACACGTGTGAGGAGACGCTTTGTACTGATCACTGGGTGCGACTTCACCACATACACTGCTGAGTCAGAGAGAGAAAGAGAGAAAGAGAGAGAGAGAGAGAGAGAGAGAGAGAGAGAGAGAGAGAGAGAGAGAGAGATAGAGAGAGGTGGGCTAGATATATCATCCCCAGCCCCAATTTTTCATATCCAACCGACCCAGACGACCCTGTCTGCCCTGTGCCCCGACGACCCGGCCCATGGAGAAAGACCTCATCCGCTGACTCAGGCCGGAAGCAGGAGGAAGACCCCGAGGTATTGGTAAAACCCCACATTCCCCCTCCCTTTTTTTTTAACACCAACGATAGTGGGAGTGGGGATGTCAAACCAAAAAAAGAAAAGTAAGAATTTCTTAAAATAGGTATGGAATAGAAGAATGCAAACATGTGCTTTTCAATTTTTCCTTTAATTACTGGGAGATCTGCCGGCTTTATATATTTTGTGAAAGGAGTACTGGATTATATATAGAGAGGACGAACTACCAATATTATATATATATACATACATATATATTTATATACACATATACAGGGTGTTCCAAAAAATTTGACGTCATTTTAAATGCCAATATCTAGGAAACTACTCAGTGCATCTCAATGAAACTGCACAAACTTTATGTTGAACATCATAAGTTTTATTGGTTGACATTTCAAAGAAAAAAACAAAGATTTGTAGATTCTATGACCGATTTCACAAATGTTCAATATGAGCGCCGCCTGTGACTCTGCACACGTCAAGTCGGTACTCAAACTCGTGCCAAACACGCTGCAGCATGTCTTTGGTAACATTCTCCAGTGCGGCAGTGATTCTCTGCTTGAGTTTACTAGTTGGTGCATTTTTGGCAAATTTTGCAAAGAATTCAAGATACACGGTCTTGGGTGACTGTGTTTGAGCATATTCCAACACGCAAAATGACTTTTCTTTTGAAGTGAACGGCATTTCTCAACCTGAAAAGAGATAAATGTCAAACATTAAACATAAAATTTTGAACTGTTTCTATGCAAGCTGTGAAAATTTGAGGTCGTTTCAACAAAAATTGCCAAAATTATTGGCCTGCAAAATGACGTCAATTTTTTTGGGACACCCTGTATATACGGTGCATATATACATACATATATATATATATATATCTTTTTTTTTGGGGGGGGGGGAAGATCATTGAAGTTAAAGCCCACACCTTTCAACTTTGTTACCAAAATTTTTCTTCGAGCCTGGACAAAGTTGTAAAACTGTTAATGGAGAGAGTGAATAAATGAATAAACGAATAAAAAACAAACAAGATAAACAAATTAATAAAACATAAGAAGAACGACTGCAGGAACATGTTACGTGTCCGACCACGCAAAACAATTCTACGTAAACGTTTCTAAAACTAAATACTTATGAAAATCCGATTAAAACAAGGACATGAAAATATATTTATCTGTATACCAAGATATTTCCCCCCTTATAAAGGAGGTAGCCAAATCAAAGGCACGTACCTACTCCCACCAATTCCACCATCCTTTCCTCCCTCTCATATTAGCTCCTCATGGATGGCGGGTCATCCCTGTATCCCGCCCACTGCCCTGGGTCAGAAACAATGAACGTGAAAAAAAAAATCGTGATTGACTTGATAAATTATTTGAGAAAGCTAATCTAGATTATGGTTCTAAATTTGCAAGCGCAGGTGTGGTCTATCAACATAGTTTAATTAATAAATACCAAATCTGCAAATAACTGTCTTAACGAACACCGGTGATGAATTCTTACACCCTTTCCGTATCTGTTAGTACTTTCACTTCTGCCAATTCCTTTAATCTTTTTTTTTTACTTTATTTGTTCTAATACTATTTACTTATCTAATATTATTTTCATTATTGTTATCATTGTAACTATTATTATTACTATTCTGGTTGCCCCCACAATATTTTGTTCATGATTGATGATTGCGGCCCATTGACCTTGGAGGCAAAGAAGTCGTCACACAGTCCATCTTCCTTAATACCAACACCAACCACACCGGGAGCATTTTCAAGGTAAACGAAAATGAATCGGGTTTGATCCCCAGCACTGTTGCTTGGTATTGCTTGGCACGTGATGCCATTTACGAATCGCCTCCTGGGATAAATTCAACACCACACAAACGAGTGTATATATATATATATATATATATATATATATATATGTATGTATATATATATATACATATATATGTATATATATGTATATATATATGTATATATATATATATATATATATATATATATATATATAGTGTGTGTGTCGAATAATATATAAACTCTTATTTATAAAAAAAAGTACACAAAGGCATCTATCTATGAATAATCCTTTTGTGGGGCATAATCCTTTCTCCCTTGTTTTCCAGAAAAACAATGTAATTTCCTGTTCCTCTCATCGTCCTCTGAAGGAACACACTGACGCAGGCGTTGCCTCCTCTTTGATATATATTTTTTCTTCTTCTTTTTTTCTTTTCTGTTTTCTTTTCATCCTTGCGACAATGCACTTGTCCGCCCTGTGTCCTCTATCGAGTAAGGTCCACTTGATGTCGGCGCATTGTTAATCAACGTACCTACAACTACAATGCTATGATGTTCTTCTGCCGTGGTGTTGGTCTGCCTTTTGGATAACCACAGACAGAAGACCAGCGGGCCACAGCTATGGTGTAACCATTACTAACCATCACCTACCACGCACGTGATCCACATGCTTGCAACATAGCGAGACTCCCCTCTTGCTTACCTTGCATTTCCCAGAACATACATCTAACGCAGCACATTTCAAGACAAACAAGATATAGATACCCAATGTCACCAGACTAACCTATTAAAATCCTTTATTATAACTGCCCTATTATATTACCCATAAACTAACATATATATAATATACCTAACAACACCCACCAACTATAGGACTAACCCTCATATATAAAACTGACCCCAATGCATAGAATAGCGAGACTAACGCCTTTACTTACAACAACCCACTAACCCCCTATATAACCTATAACACCCATGTCACGAACGCCAGAGCTGGGTAGGTGAAGAGCCTACCGGCCAGACGCCAGAGCTAGGTAGGTCAAGAGCCTACCGGCCAGAGCTAGGTAGGTCAAGAACCTACTGGCCAAAGCTAGGCAGGCCGAGAGGCTGCCAGCCAGTTGTGCCCTAGGTCAAGGCCTGGCACATATTGTTATTCGCCCACAGGGCCCATTTGTACCTTATAATATTTGTTAACCAGATTGCCTTCATTGTTAATAAATAGAAGAAAAATCCCGTTTTGGAGTTTATCTCGCCCGCATTAAGTCCTTATGTAACCACAACCATTATCAGTTACAATGGTCCAAGAAGAAGAAAGGAAAAAAATATATGTTGGTCCACAGATATTCTATTTACTTTCTAGATTTTGATTTTATTGGAAATAGGAGAATGCAGACAATTTTCTAAACTGAATACTCAAATGTTGACATTAGTCAACATCTTTGCAGCAGAAATGGCTGGTATCAAATTTGCCAGGTCGATCGCGTTTGTCGTGAAGATCCCCCCCCACACACACAAACACATGCGCGCGCGCGATCGCGGGAAGAGAGAGAGAGAGAGAGAGAGAGAGAGAGAGAGAGAGAGAGAGAGAGAGAGAGAGAGAGAGAGAGAGAGAGAGAGAGAGAGAGAGAGAATCTGATCATCACTGTCCTTGAACATTCGAAAACTCAAGAGCAAAACGTCCACACTAAAGTAGAATAATAAAAATGGTAAACAGGACATTTCTATATGGCCCAATCCTGTATATTGTAACTAGGAAGAAATGACTAGAAAATCACACACACACGGGCTGAAATAATTTCAGTATCGCTACGCTGCGAGTCGTTACTCCAACTCTCGTGGGCGGGGAGTTCGGGGTGTGTGCGTGTAAGGTCACATCATTACCCATAGATCGGTCATATATGAGCTCTGAGCTCTCTTCCGGGAGGGTAATAGCTGTCGATCACGAGTCCAACACGTGATCCAAAGACCATGGTGAATCACATACACACTAGAGTTGCTGCATTAGTGGTAAGCGACTCGGATTTCCACGCTGTGGCACCGAATGTCTTGGTCACGGCGTGGTATCTTTCAGCAATACTGGAAGCTGTTACTTCGAGCAAGGGAATAGGCGTGCGGTTTGTGTAAAAGGTCACAGCATTACCAACTGTTCAGACTCTATGAACTCTGGGATCTCATCCGGGAGGGTAAATAGCTGTCGATCACAAGCCCAGCACTTAATCCAAGACAGTGATGAATCACGCACATGCACGCATACACACACACATACAGGCGGTGCCGCGCCTCAGGAAGCCAACGGTGCAACAAGAGTCCGATAAAGAGGAGGAGGTCGAGGAGGAGGAGGAGGAGGAGGAAGAGGAGGAGGAGGTCGAGGAGGAGGTGGAGAGAGGATGGGGCCGAGGAGGTCCTTGGCCCCAGCAACGCCCCCTGCAGTATACAACACCTCTCAGATGTAAGATACACCATCTTATATAGAAACTTACTCATTTACTATGCAGAGCACTCCTTCCCGCCATGGATGCTTCTTTGGGGTCATGTGAACTATCTCCCCACCACCACCATCGGTCATGGGGGCGGGAGGGTTGTTCATGCGAGTCTGCACGAGGAGAATATTATTTAGTTGAATACGTTCGGCTGTTAGGTTAGAAATGAAAGGAAAATAGAAATATAAGGCGCAAAAATGTTTGTATTCTTGACGTAGGTATTTTGGTATGAGGAAACTGGTCACCTAGCCATTTTCTGTGAGTGTGAACTCACACTCACTAGGTGAGTCAGTTCACACTCACTAGGTGAGCAAGGTGTCATATGATTTCCTTCCTGCCAAATGCACACACATCAATAATTCATATCTCCCTTCCGTTATTATGTCAGTATGATTTCTCGGCGACAAATCGTCTGCAATCAACATTCCTATATAATTTTGACCCTTTACTTTTGTGGTTATTTGATCTCCCATTTTGTAAAACTCCTGGCGATGTTCTTTTGTTCTGGCCCATTTTCAATACTTGCACCGAATTCCATCTTCCACTCTCAGCTGCGTTCACAAACCTTATGTAGGTCTTCCTGTAGCAATTTACGATCCTTTTATGAAATTCATTCTTTTCCTGAGCATTAGCAAATAAATTTGCGTAGCTACCTATTCCATCCACCCATCTATGGGTGGATGGAATATACAGGATAAGAGTTATGCTTAGAAAGAGGCGAAATTGCGAAAAGGACGCGGGTAATGGGAGGGAAAGGGCTCGACGTTCCTTTCATACTAAGCCACCTCCCTTAACTGATAACGTTGGGACGAAGATGATAATGCGTACTTTCACCAATTCTTGAGGCTAATATTTTCATCTTGGACCCTTTGACTACTGAAGGAGCCACACAAATTAAATTAAGTAAACAGCAACAGTGCATTTCCCACCCTCGGCACGGAAAGAGATAAATATCTCTTATATAAAAATGAATAGACAATAGCACTCGAGGTGTACTTCAGAGGTCAGACCTCTTGTACACCTACGTCACAGTCTTTGCTTAGCAAATGGCTTCTCGACCCGCCCGCCCGGAGCAGGAAGGGAGGAGCCCCAAGCCAGGAAAACGACGCGAATTTATTACCAATTTTTTTCCTACTCGTTTTATCTTAATTGCCTCACGAAATAGTATGGTCGGGAACAGGTATCTTAAAACCCCTTTGTCTGATATTATTTTGGAAAGACTGATTAAAAAGGGCTTACCATAAACTGGAAGAACCTTCGTGTTACGTCCTGCCTCATCAATCTTAACTTCAAACTAAACATCTTATCTCTGGGGACAATAAGCCAATCTCGGTGCCAAACACTATAATCCACTGATGATTATTCGTATTTCTCTCCTCTTCCTACTTCCCTTACTGCGGTAATATAGGCTCCAAAACAAGGTATTGTTTGATATGCAAATGTTGTTTATCTGACATGGGGACAAAGAGACATGCGAATCTAAAGGGAAAGGTCGTTAGTCTACCCGTCCGCAGGTAACGTGTTCGGTTGACAATACCAAGGAATGGCGGCTGTTTAAACTGGGGATTCTGCATCTTTTTTCGTCTAATTTGACGTTGGAATCAGTTTCGAAGCAGATGTATAGTAATGGCCTGAAATAAATGTTTGAAAATATACTGTGTTTGGTAGATGCAATTTAGCAATTATCACCTATATTGCTGTTGGAGTAAAATACATTTGGCTATAAAAGCTTTCAGTAAAACCCGTTAATTTCTAAAGCCACAGTCTTACAGAGTGGTTGGATAACGAAGAACATTTCATATGGGTTTCATACCCAAGAGAAACTGCATGATGAAGCAAACAGAAAAAAAAGAAGACAATAAGGTTCGTTATTCAGCATCCGCCAACATCAAATGTCCTGAAACAAAGGCGCCGTGACACCCGAAATTCAAAATACGATTCGCTACTTCCTGTAGAAGGGGATCTGCATGAGAATATCGGCGTGCATCTTATCACAAAGAAGGAAAAAAAAATGAATCTGATTGGCCGTTTCCGCGCCAGCATTCCACAGTCTGCTGCACCTGTTATGTTGTTGTGGCGAGGAAAAGGCGGAGGGGGAGGAGGCGGTTGGAAGCTGACGAGCAGACGTCGTGTCTGTCTTTTCGTATCGTCCCGTTCGTTAGTGGATCATCTCATATTGTGGATGCTTCTTTACTCGAACGATGGATAGTCGTTCAGTACCTGTAGTAGGATTATAACCTCTCCCAATCTCTATAATTTGAGGCAGCAATGTTCTGTAATGTATACACCTTATCCCAGGGGACAAGGCCGAGCCGAATAGGTAATACGAGGTGGAGTGGAGAATGGTTGTGAATGGACTAGAAATTGACGCGACCCGGAGGGATTTCTCCACGTCTTCTCTATTTTCGCGTGAGGGGACGAGGAGGAAGGATCGACGTGTAAACGAAACGGCTGGCCCTGCTGATGTGAATGTGCTGTGTCTTGCTACATTGCTTATGATCGGGGCGCGAATTTTTTCGCTTCATTTTCCACACGTGCCTTCCAGTCGGACCTATCAGCGCTATTGTTGTTATTTCACATTTATGTATTCATCTGCAAAAATACGGCGACCAAATGCCTTATCATGTGCGTAGTGTGCATGATATGACTTGCTTTTCGCAGTTTTGTTCTTCACACAAAAAAATCGATATTTCGATCTAGAACTATGCTTAAAACATTGAAAATAAGTTTGGGAACAGGTTCTTTGCTTAATTTTCAAGAGATCCCAAGTTCTTGGTCTATTTATTGCGTATTTGTGGCCACAGTTCGATCAAATTACGATTTGAGTACCACCTTCACCCTCTCCAAGGCATAACCACGTTTATAGAACATAGTGCTTTTATTGAAGATTATTCATTCCGTAAAACTTGTATCATTATTTTTGTTTGGTCCCAGTTTTAAGAAAATGTTGGAGAGAAAATCCAGTGTACATACATTCATTTTAGGTTCTCAGAATGCGATCGTTTGCTTGGTAGATCTAATAAATCATGACAAAGCTGATAATAATGTAGGTTACTCGTACAGGAGACAGACCTGCTCACTTAACCGAATGAATCTTTCCTTAGACTTCATTTCTTTTAACAAATCTTGACAAGTTATGCGGAGCTTTCCGCCGAGGAAGAACTGCTTGTGAACAAAGTCGGAGGTACTCTTTATTGTTCTTGATTTCGAACTTTCATTACATGTTCTTTCACTGCCTAGATTGTGTTTACTTCCACCCATAACATTTCTCCCAGTAAGGGTTGTCGGCTGCACATCTATTGTTTTGCAACTCAGTATACCTTTCATTTTTTTTCCTGTGTGCATAAGACTGCACCAGAGCACTTTCCAAAGCAGACTAGTGCATACACAAGTGCAGAATTCGTTTTTAGCGATTTCGCTTGCTCTATGAATACATTCAACGGTCAAATTGATAAGTGCCTTGTACAAATATAGCACCATGGCTAAGTGGCTTGCACAATGCAAGCAACATTCCGGAAACGTTTTACATTTTGTTACCTTTCCTACATACGATACGCACATTGCGAGGCGCAGTAATCTTCATATATGCCAAACTGATGCAGTGGCACAGTACAAATCGCCTAGGCTTAAACTTCATGTACGCTTACCACAGCGGAGAAAAATACGCGAGTGGGACCGTTTTACATTTAAATCGACAATCTTTAATGAAGTACCGGACTACCTACCAAACGGCTCTATTTCCCACTTGGATTGGGCAGTGCGCAGTCCCAAGTTATAAAATCGGCCATGTTCCTGAGTGAAAAAATCTCGATACGAATAGAATGAAAACAATGACGCTGATTGGTCCGACTGGAAAGCACATGTTCAACAATAGCGTTGATTGGTCCGACTGGAAAGCACGCGTGGGAAATGAGGAGCATACAAATAGATGGATAAATAAATAAATGAATAAATAAATACGTAAATAAGATAAAATACCGCGCCCCGGGCAATGGATGGAAGGGCGATCCTTCATCCAAGAGGAGCTATGAATAAGGAAGTAGAATAATGGTAGTGGGATTGACAGGCCATATTTCCTACAAGGGGGAAGAAGCCTTTGGTATGTAGACAGGCAAAATACAACATAAGGCCATAAGAATGGAGGTGCTGCAAGAGACCATGAGGCCTACACTAAACAGAAATTAAAAACGTTCAGCATTTTTGAGTGCAGAGTAGTCTCCAGTTATCAATCTGCTGCGTTCTCCTGGTCCATAAGGGTGTCACTGAGATTCCTAAAGTGTTTACTGCACAAAATTTGTACCCAGTACCTTATAGGAGGTGGTGTGGAGTAAGATGGATCAGGGGTCCATGGGCCCCTCACCCCAACTCCCTGGCTTCGCCATGGAGCCAAATTCTTTACCAATTTTGTACGCGCACTCCTCAGTGGAAGTACCATTGCCCCATGCGTTCGGATTACCAGGGTCAATGGCTGTCATAAACAATTGCAGAAGTCGTTACCTTTACCCTACTGCCAGGGTTAATGGTTGCCAACGATAATATTAAAGAGTTAAAGCAAAGTTTGCCCAGCAGGGTCATGGAAGGGTGAGTTTGGAACTCGATGCACCACGACAACACACGAAGATGACGTACAAAAAGCAGTATTGTTTTTTGAAAAACAAACTTTGACATAGCGAGGCACCTTCCGAATCGCATGGCACTTTTCCTCTAAATTCTCGTCTCCGCCAGGCGATTTAATTCATCTCTAGGGCATCCACCCACTCCCCCCACCACTTTCCTCCTTCGGTAGGCAAGCGTTCAAATCACCTTCTCTGCCACAGTTCGCCCCCCTCGGCCCCTCCCCATTCCACCCTGCACCAACCTTGCAAGTCTAAATACCCACTTTACGATCATAGCCTTGTTCAATATTTTGTTTATTCACTTTCTCCGTTGTGTCCGTTTTCTGCATCTGAGTTCGTTATGGATCGAAAGGTATCCTGTTGGCAAGGTTTATCATCATAATTCATTGAAACTCCTACCTCTCATACCATAAATACGAAAGGGCACTTCACTAAGAACGACCCTAATCTCTTTATTGCAAACAAAGCTACTGAGAACAACCCTAATCATTTTATTCTAGTGTTTCGCAAATGCTGATCGACCATGTACAGTTGACAATACTCCTGCGTGGTCCACTGTTAATACAATATGGGTGATGTGGCATCAGCGCTTGGGTGTTCTCGTAGCATCTTGGAAACGGAAGAGTACGAGGCTGATACAGCGTATATCCACTTCACTTTATTTTTCATGTGTTCAACTCATGTGGCAAAAGAGACACCTCATGTGATTCCTGGGCATTAATCCTGGATGCAGCCATTTCATTTGCTGTCTCACTTGAAATTAAATATATACTGAGTCCAACCCCAATGAAACTAATTTCTTGGCAACGTGAACTCATACACAACTAAGTCGTCCGTCATTGTTTTCACTGTTCATACCCTCTTTCAATTCGCAAGCAGCCCCGTTAGGACCAATAGGTCTGTTGCATCTCCTTTGTATTTCTAGTGACCGCATGCATGGCTTGCTCCGTGAATACGCAATACTATTGCCCTGTGAGCCACATATGACTCGTTAGGTCTCGTCGAAATTTTGCTCCTTTGGGCGTTAGTAATAATTATCGTTGTAGTGTAGCACTAAAATTGCTTGAACAAAGTTAGATTCTTAAAACAAATTAGTTTACTTATAAAGTACAACAAAGTAGAAGACGGCAAATTCAAATTTTGTAGAGTATAAATATATTGTACAAACCTACCCACGAACAGATGGGCCTTACAAAGCCTGATTAGACCACTGTGGTGAAATACAAAAGTTGTAGTTTTCCACAAAGATAGGCTGGTTCTGCAGTAGACCATTACGGTCAAACTCGTCGCTATTATTATATGTACTATTGCTGTGTACCAACGCAGCCAGTTCCCGCCTTTTACACATCTCTTCATTTTCTTCCACCGCATGGCCGGACAGATGCAGACGACTTGCCAAGGGTTCAAATTTTGGTTTATACAAAAAATGAAAAGTGAAACAGAATTTTATGTACAATCAGAAATTTGAGTTAACGGACCAAATAAGCAGTCGGTATAGAAGAAAAATATTGTCAACTGTAGCTGCAAGTTTTTCCCAATAGTCCCTTACTCAAATTCGGACACTTGAAATACCTTCCTACTGCATTTCTAGTGACATTTTGCTTTTCCCGCAATATGTTTCCATTGTGGATTCCTATCTAAACTATAATCACCTTCCACTACCTAGAGGTATTCATGAAATATACGATAACATAGGACGGCGACACAAATTGTCTACAAGGATAAAAGCGCCGGTATACCGTAACGCCCAATCATATCTCCCGCGATGAACTGCTTCGAAAACAACCCTGTAAATAACACCCGGTAAAAATTATTCTTCGGCAAATTGTGGTGAAAATATTCATGTCATCTACATGTCATTCCTTGCTGCTGAAGCCTGTTCCCTTCTAAATGCAAGACACACGAAATAGAATTATCTACTTGGCACAACGCCTGACCGCGGCCGCGAGGACGCAAGATAAAAGGAATTCCCCATTGTCGGACAACACCCCTTTTCTGCCCCCCTGCGAAGCCTTTACGCACCACAGGTCTTGGGCATGGCTGAGAGAGACCTGCGCATGCGCCGTTCGTGCACATTTCAGATTAGGGTTTGAACTTACATGTATTTGTTTTTGTTTTCGTAAAAGATGCAATTCAACAAAATGTGCGAGTTAAGAAAGTCAGAGTAATAGTGAATATTTTTTGCCTCCAATGCATAAAGGGTATGAGAGCCACGCACGTAAACATCATCGCCTAACTTTGCGTTAGTTCGCTGTTGCTGCGTCCTTGTGCACGTCGACGCATACCAACTGTTCCACAGAGCAGCTGAGCAGCTGGCTCTCACCACCACTGGGAGGTGGTCGCATAGAGGGAGAGTTGGAGTGGAGGTTGAAAGAAGCGGGATGGTTGAGGATGAAGTGAACTAGGACTGGGGCAGGGCAAGAACGGACGGGGGGGAAGGGTTCATCCACAGTGGGGCGGACACGCAGGCACTGGGGGTGGGGTGGGGTGGGGGAGAAGGTACTATGGCCTACAATAAGGTCAGGATTTGTGCAAGGGTTGGGTGTGGCTTCAGAAACAGAGAATGGAAGGGGTAGCGGTGGGGATGAAGGGAGTAGGGAGTGAAGTAGTAGGGACAATGGGTGGTGGAGTCGTACGAAAAGAAGAGGGAAGAGGTGAAGGCGGAAGTGTCAGTGACCAGGTCGAAGGGAACTGTAAAAGACAAAACAATTTGAGTGAAAAATATACTACACACACCAACTACATCTGGTATTCTGATGGCATCGCCATAGTCGTTCATGTAAAATGTGCATTTGACATTTAAGTACCCTTACTTGAGTACTGAAGCTTCACTGTAGTTGCAATACTTAGTGCGATCATTGGGCATCCCCTCTCAGGCCTCTCGCCCGTATGTAGGAACGATCTCAACGTAACGTCGTCTTTCACCCAGCACGGATAAGGGTTCTGGAGAAATTGCAAGGGTGAATCAAAGTTTCGTTGACAGGAAAACTTACCCGACAGAGGACTCAAACCTGCTAATCCTAGGACACCATGACAACAATCCCACCAGACCGCTACTGCTAAAATAACATCGGGTTAAAAAATAGTAAAGAACATACTGGCACAACGCATCAGGGAAAGAAACAGACTTGGAAGGAAAGAGGATTAAGGCTTTGGTTTGGGGTCGCAGGATTGGAGATGAGGGGAGAGGGTGACCACAGCAGATACACAGGGAGTTGTGTTACCATGGGGGCAGGAGGAGGCAAGGATCCCAACTCCACCTCCCCAATCCCGAAAGAAAAGGGTGGTGTGGAGAGCAATAAACAGCAAAGATAATGAATTAAACTTTCAGTATTGTAAAATGCATAAGTTATACAAAACGTATTCCCGTCCTCCCTTCTCAGCCTCTCTCATCCCTGGATGTAAAATCCTTATTGTAGCTATTTCTACGACGCTCAGCCTGCCTTCCCTGACATTTGTCTGACCTTGAAACAGTTAGGCGCCTGCCGGCCCGGTCCGCTCACCGCCCGCCCGCTGCCCGCTCGTGCCTCCCTTCCCAGAGGACCATCGGCGTCCACCGCTGCCCAAACACACGTAGGCACATCATGAATATACGCAAAACGCGCTAGCGAAGACTGGTGTAGACATATTTTCACATGCCTACAAACGTGTACAGATACACACACGATATACTCTCGCGCAATAAAAATAGGAGAACCATCGGTGTTTAGTATGCTAACTATGAGTTCAAGATGCCAGGGTATGCTGCCAGGTAGGGTAATTGGATTATAACCACCCTTACCGGATAGTTTGGTTTTGTTAAAGGTGTAAGTACACATCAACCACATGCATGGCCATACGGGTAGTTCAGTACTTCGTTGTCACCCCTTTCCACATCAAATTGATGGTGTCTTCACCCGCAGATTAGTGATAACAAGGTGTTTCTTGTATTAGAATGGGTGAATTCATAGAACAGATTTCTGTTGTAAATATTTCGACATTTTGCCTGACGTTGATTCGTTAGTTTGTAAACACAACCCAAGATCCTCGACGGTAAATTAGAGCATTAATTGTAGAATCAGTTACAATAACAAAGCCGAAACTTTCGATCCATAGCGAGGTCAGATGCAGAAAAGTAAACCCAATCAAAATTAAACAAGAATATGATTAAACAGATAAATATATAAATACATGAATAAATAAATAAGTGAATAAAGGAATAGAGATAAATAGATGCATAAAATCAAGTTAAACAACAATAAACACAATAAATCAACAGATGAATACATTAATAAAAAAAATCCACTTACTGTGCATTTCATCGCCTCTGTGGGAAGTTCACTCCATTGATGACTATATACATTATATATATACTGTATATATATATATATATATATATATATATATATATATATATATATATATATATATATATATATATATATATATATATATATTGTGTGTGTAAACAATCACATCAAAGACCTCTTCCCCTTACCAAGGAGGTAGTCAATCAACCATTTGGATTCCACACCTGAACAAAAGGACTCTCTTAACTTCTCAAACAAGTCGCACTACTGTGCCAACTTCTGCCATACCACTTTTGCAAACTTTCCCTGTCGTTTTCCGTAATTACCCTCTTCAGCGTCTTCAAAATTCTTACTATCGATTATAATTGTTTGCCTTTGAAATCTGAAGTTGAATTCTACTTTGGTTTTGCCCTTGTTTACCTTCAAACCTGCTTTGAGACTATCCTTTTTTGAAATCTAAGCTTATCTCACGAGTCGTCTGCTGTTTCCGAAATTAGAACTATATCCGCAAATATCAAGTGATTATTCTCCATTAACGT
This sequence comes from Oratosquilla oratoria, assembly GCF_046742065.1. Lineage (NCBI taxonomy): Eukaryota > Metazoa > Arthropoda > Malacostraca > Stomatopoda > Squillidae > Oratosquilla > Oratosquilla oratoria. The sequence continues at coordinate 23,138,878 of NC_134782.1, forward strand.
CCAAACTTTTTCCTTTCCCAAAACAAACTCTAAAAATTATTTTGGTGGAAAACTGTAAATACTTTGGGTAAAATTTAAATGACTACCTCCGTTCACACACTCATTATTAGCGCTAAAATAGGACTTTGGCTTGTTCAGCATTACCAGAATGTACAGTATTATAGCAATACAGCATTAAAAACAGATTATCTGTATGTGTTGTCTGTTTAATAAAAATATATATTTTTTTGAAATTTATGAAAAAAAAACTTCCAACTGGCGATTCGGCCAACTACTTATCATTTACAATAAAAAAAATTCTTGTTTAACGTGACTAGAATACACTTTAGGAAAAAGTGTGTCAAAGGTTACGAAATTAATATCTTTGATAGTTTCATTGTTCACTGACCAGTTCTTTTCTTGATTTAACATTATTCGACTGCATTACAATAATTTATAATCTTAAAGAGTTAAACAGTAATTGTGTTATACAATTTATGAAAAGAAATATAGCTTAGTCTGACAACCATAATAAAACCTGTTTGTATTGATGGCGACCTAAGTTCTTTCTCTGGTTAGTTCAATAACATCATGGTCTGTACGCGGAAGATACGTTTATGACAGACGTACTGTTTCCTGATAGTTTACAATTCTCACTATATTTACATCGGCTCGATCACTCATTCAGCGATCCGAGTTCGATCCTTGCTCAGGACTGAAATTTTCAGTTACTGTACAGATAGGGTCATAACAGAGATTTCATCCGTGAGGGTAATGGTTGTCGATCAAAGGTCAAGCACGTGCTCTAAGACCGTGGTAAATAACTTGGTTCTGTCGTAAGTATCGCCTAGGCAATTTCTGTGCCCATGTTGTTGATATACGTGCAACCTGGGTCTTTATCAGTGAATTTCTGGCCGAAGTCTGTAACCATACTCGTAGTGTCTGGGCCTGTCTGAAAACGAGATTCTGGCTACGTTCATCGGTTCCTGCCGACCGTGTTGGTCTTCGAGTGTATGTGCTAGGTGGCGAAGGGAAGAGCCTACACCAGAAGACGCTGAGTAGTTGTTGCCCAACCCGTCACCTTAGCTCTAGACCAGCGTTTCTCAACCAGGGTTCCCCGGAACCCCAAGGTTTCGCAAAAGGTCCCTAAAGGTTCCGCGAGAACAAGTGAGATAAGCTAATGCACTTTTGATTTTTTAATTTCATATACGTAATATAATTAAACACGCACGGCATATTCTTGGTTATTGTAATAATGTTAAATATAGACATCATCCCATCTAACCTATTATTACGATGAAAATAAAATGAGAAAGATATGGCATGTGTGTGTGTGTGTGTGTTTCCGCAGGGGTTCCTTGAGACATGCAATTTATTTTAAAGGTTCCGCAAGGGTAAAAAGGTTGAGAAACGCTGCTCTAGACGCTTGGGGGGCAAATAACTACTAACAGTCACCGCTGGGAATTGGAGAGGAGTGCCGGATTCGAACCCACAACTAAGCGATTGCGAGATAAGCGGTACGCTTCCGATTTCGCCACCAATGAATGACATAGATTAGACATGTTGTATTTTCATTTATTTATCTATTTGTTTATTCATTTTTATTTATTAGAAAGTCCACCAATTGTCCCTGTATCTAGAAATCATTCAGTGTTCTTATTTTCCATTCAAATTTTACAGTTTTGCCGGCGTCTAACATACGAGTTGGGAAGCGTGCTGGTCTCGCTTCCGCATAATCATGCTTTCGAATCCCGTACTATCCGATTTCCAGCAAAGACTGTTATTTGCCCTAATAGTCCAAGCGCATCTTAAGGCAAAAATGACGGCTTCGGCCGCAGATACTCAGCGCCTGCCGGCGTATGATGCTCCTTACCTTCTGGGTTGAACGAAACACTATCCACAATCAGAACGCCTCACCCTAAACTTCCATTGCATTTCAATGACCAATTATTGGCAATATAACGCTCGTGAGGATCATACGCCAGGAGGCGAGTTGCTGCTACCGAAGCCATTAACATTTCCCTATGCATATGGACTGTTAGGGCAGATTACTTCCAGTCACTGCTAAGAATCGGAGAGATGTGCAGGATTCGAACCCACAACAAAGCCACTAGCACACACATACTGAAAGGTTTGTTTTGTTTGTGAAATACAAGTGGTCAGCTACATAACTGGAAGCTGCCAAGGTAAACATTCTATTGTTTAAAATGCATAGGTTTTCATATGCATGTTTATCATGTTTACTCCAAGTGTCTCATTGTTGCTGTTGCCGGTTACCTGAAGGCCGCGGGTCTTCTGCAAGAGAAACCAGGGGCAACGGATGGATTCCATAGGAATGTTGACATCATATATCTCCCCTGGAAACAGGAAGATAATGTGTCACATGGTTTTGTATTACTAGTTCTACAGAAAGTGTTGGTATCGTTGGTACCGAGAATCGGACTAGACCAATTAGCAACACATTTCGCGGAAGTTGATTCAGTGGCACGTTTCCTTGTTGCTGATCCCACTCACAGGTTTGTTTCCACGAAAAACCATTCCCGCAGCAGAAGACGAAGGGTTGGAGACCCCCTAGAGGATTCATGGGTGGTACAAGTTGACCAAGCCTATCGAGAGCTGTTTGGAGTGGCAAAGGTGGTTGCATGGGAGTTCGCCCGGAGATCTCGGGGACTAGCAACGGTGTGTGAAGCAACCCCTCCCCCCCCCCCCACCTGCGCATGCTGCTAGTTGATGATATTGATCACGTGGCTACTGATGCATTCCTGCAGTGTTACAAACGCATTTGATCTTTCATGAAGTGGAATCTGGTAGCCTTTCCTTCAAGTTTCTTTAAAGGCATGGTGGTGGGGGGGGGGGGCGAGACATCCCTCCATCCAGACGACAAGCTACTAAATTCAACACGAGTGCTGAAAGATGCCACTGGCTGTCATCCATAAAAAGAATGCGTCAATATTGTTATTTCAAATATATCAAAGTGCGCTGGTGGCGAAATCGCCTTCGATTGTGGGTTCGAGCCCCGCATTCCTCTACGATTCCCATCGGTAACTGTAAGTTACCTGCTCCCAACAGTCCATGCGTAGAGGGCAAAGTTGACGGCTTCGACCGCATCTACTGGCTGACATTACAGTTCCCACTTCCCGGTTGTTATTTGGTGTGGAAGGGGTTCATCGAAAATATATCCTACGATCCCGTTGCTGTCGAAGGAGTTCAACGGAAATTATCAGAAGAGAAGAGCCGTCCAGTACGAACGAAATGAAAATTAAATGAAAAGAAGCCATCTGGTACGGGAAGTGCTAAAAGTTTTATTCGTTTGTTTTCATTTCATTCTACTGAATCTATCATATTGTATTTATTCATCTTCCAAGCAATTATTAAATTCCCGAGTTATGACCCGTAACGAAACACAAAACGTTTCTGTACCATTATGAAATAATATGAATTATTCATCCACCCCCCCTCACGCGTTACTTCACAGTATCTGATAGTATCTCCATTAATTTTACTTCACTCCGACTCTGAAGGCAATATAGTTCTTCCCTCGGAAATAAAAAAAAAATAAAATAAAAAATCACCAAATATCTGCATTTAAAATAAAAATTCTTACGATCCGTTTTTGTCCTACCGTTATATTTTATTCGAACGCTTTCTGAGGCGGTTTTCCTTGCCCTCTCCGACCCATACATTAAAAATAATATCTCCGTTATTTCCCAAGTTTTCTGAGGCAATTGGTTTGGCTAAGATATGGTAGACTGGAATAGGTATTACCAAAGTCTGGCATGGACAGTATGCCATCATGAACAAAACGCACTCTTTTAAAGCAACGACATGATCGTCAAGCGGCCTCTCGTCTTAATTTACCAAATCACTTTATTATAATTAACCGTTAAGCACTTCATTTTTTTTCTGAAGAATGAGCAGCGACACGAATATAACATCCCCAAGGAAACTCAAGACAAATTTTGCTCCGTAATCAACCAAGTGACCCTTGTCACCCGAGACAGATATTCCTATATGAATCCCGTGCTGAACCCAGAACAAGTTTCTCTTGCCAAACTATATTTTTTTCTATCTTGATCAGTTTCTTCGTATACTTTTCACCTCGACAGTTGTTTACACGAGCTTTGTGAGATATAATTATTCTTGTATAGTTCTTTCTAGAGCTATACATCACTCAAGTCTATTAAATGCCCATAAAGTAATTGATACTAATAATTTCCCCGCCCGTCCGCATTCTTTACAAGGCTGCGCAGAAGAGCCCCAGGCGGGACAGGTCCGCGCAGCCGTCAAGTCGTGCGTCGCGTTGCAATCTCCTAACCGTTTACCTTCGGACATGAATTTTATATCAAAACAAGCTTGTTCTCTGTTCCTATGTATATCTTAATACAATGTATGTAAAACTACTCATGGACATATGTCATATTCACATGAGAAATAATGAATACACACTCTTCTCACTCTTGTTCATTGGCGAAGTTGAAGTCGCAAGGAATATGTTCGGATGTCGACGAGATGCACACAGAATAGTAAACGCCATGACTTTTGGAAACCTCCACCCACACACCCACCTGGCATGTTATTTTTCGTAGGTATTTATAGTCTCACAGCCTCGAAACTGTCCTACAGTCTCATGAGTGCATAGTTGCAATTCATTTGGATTCTTATTTACCGACTTGTCACATTTCCATTTTTTCTAAACTGACCAAAACGAGTTGTAGAAAAATGTGAATATCTACACAATCCCGCAATAACTATTAAAGGATAGGTGCAAATATTAGGTCTGGGTGTGGGTAAGGCATTTACTATGCCAGGTACAGGAGCGATTACAAGGAACTATGAGCCATAGTTTGATAACGCTTCACAAGGCCTGGCGAACACTTCCTGCCATTAGAATGTAGAATTTTGTGAACTTCATTGGCTATGTTTGTGAAGATTACCGTTAGACGATCACCTGAAAGTGATACATGGCAGTACCTCACTTCATTTTCCTTTATCCTTCTAGTAATTAAATATGTAACCAGAGTGAGGGGGTGCTAGGGGTCAGAAAACATAAAGAAACGTGGCTATAGATAAACCAGTTAGCCTAATCAATAGAAAACGGGTTAAAATCCACTTCCTGACGGTAGAGTGGCGCCTGGGCTTAAAAAAAAAAAAAAAAAAAAGTACAGCCGCTTTCGACGACTACTGAAATCAGGAGTCGGTAAAAGTGCATTACTACAGTAGCAACTGTAATATACTACACTTTCCTGCAAATCTCTGTGGACTATTGAATCCAAGAGAATAAAAATTACTCCAACGAATGCTGCTACTGTTGTTATTGTACTAGGTTGTAGCTTACCAGCACTTCTCTCTTGTTCCAGTAAATGACCAGTTTCGTTCTGAAGGAAAGTTTCTGTCATCTCGATGAAGCACCACCATGACTTATTATCTATACATCATGAGCTTTCCCCTTACCAGGGAGGTAGCCAAAGTCAAAAGGCTCATGGATAACAGATCATCCCTGTATCTCGCCCACCACTCTGGGTCAGAAGCAATGCAGCAAGACACAGCACATCCCAAGCAAGGCCGTTTCACTTAATCGGCGACCCCCCCTCAGGCAGGATAGAAATCCCTTCGGGCTGTCAAAATATATCATTCCCACATAACCTCCACTCCCCCCCGGCCCTTCCTTGCATCACAATATCATCTATATATAGCCATTCTCCACTCACCCTTATCTCCCGCCTTCTCTGTTCAACAGATACTTCCCTCTTGCTCAACGCCCCTTTCACCCCATCCATCCATCTCATCCTCAGTTGTCCCCTCATGTTCACTCCATCCACCTCTGCCTTCCACACCACTTTTACTAATCTTTCTTCACTCATTCTTTCCATGCGTCCACACCATCCCAATATTCTTTCATCAGCACTTACCTACCATCTCCTTTCCCCCCACCACTCTCCTCATCTTGTTTCTCATTCTATCCTTGTAACCCCTACCCTTCTCAGACATTTCATCCTTTTTTCTTCCTCTCTTAAATTCCATGTTTCAGCCCCATACAGTGCTGCTGGCACAATCACCACTTCACTTAATCTCCTCTTTGCATCTATTCCCAAATGCTTATTTCTCATCACAATTTTTACTCCAAGGCATTTATGTGTATCTTTCAATCTACAATTTACCTCCACCTCACAATGACCATTCTCATCACCTGTCATTTTTTATGACTGGTGATGAGAATGTAAAAACAATTTCTTTCTTAACAGGTCCCATCACCTACTTCAAAAATATCATGTTATCCTTTCTTTCCAGGATTATTATTATATATATATAAAAAAAACACCAAGACATATGGAATGTGTGGATAATCACACTATTTATGTATCACAGGAAAAAGAGGATGTACCTGGAAGTGTAATATTCCTGCCTCAAAGAAACCAAAGAGGTTACTGGGATTGTTTTGACTTCATCAGCTAATGACAAAAATCACTAGTCCACCCAGATTTGGAATATGTTTCTGCAGGGGCAGATTTACCAACTTGTGGGCCCTGCTCCAAACTCATCAGTGGGTCCCCAAATTTATAGAAATATGGAAATAGTTTGGAAAAACTATACACATACACACACACATATATATTAACCATATTAATAGAATATGGTTACTTTTTACTGAAAAAATACTTATTGCACTTTAATGCAATGTATGCCTTTTTTCATTATCTCATGACAAATTAGTTTCTGTGGGTCCCCAAATTTATAGAAATATGGAAATAGTTTGGAAAAATTATACACATACACACACACACACACACACACATATATATATATATTAATAGAATATCGTTACTTTTTACTGAAAAAATACTTATTGCACTTTAATGCAATGTCTGCCTTTTTTCATTATTGCATGACAAATTAGTTTCTGTGGGCCCCCAGTTAGCCATATGCCCTAGGCCAATGGCCTACTATGCCTATTGATCCAGCCCTGAGTGTTTGTATGGTCTAAAAATCTCAATTAAAACACTGGAAAGGATAGAGCAATGAGCCACAAACCATTACAAAAAGTGAGAAACAAATCATACAAAAACCACTTAAAACACATAAACCTATTCTAAAAAGTATCAACGGACCATATGACCTCTATTACTACAGAAAGAGGATAATAATAATCATGTACAAAAAGATACTGAGATATAATTCCAATAAAAATTAAAAGATATTACACAAAACATCTTCATTTTTTCCCCCATGGTTCTCAAAGTGGTACACACTTGACTTCTGCATACAAACTTTAATACTGCAAGACTCCCTTATGCTTGGATAGAATTCAAAGGTACAGAGAGCAACTTAGGCCAACTGGAATTAGAACATTATCAGGTGGGATACAACGTGCTTTGATCGAACTCCTTCAGATTTTTTTCCAGCTCCACCATGATGACCACACTACTGTCTTCACACCAGTTTCTTAAGCACTGCACTTAAAAGCATTCCCACAAGGCATTTGGAGAAGCAACTCTGGCCCAGCACCAATGAGCCTACCTAGTTCAAGGTCTAACAAGGGTAGAAGCAAGCATGAATGTGGCTGGTACACTTCTACTGGTGCATTAACCAGTAGTAGGCCACTCATGGAAGTTCTTTGCAATTGTTGTTGTTGGTCTTTGCAGTTGAACAAAACACAACTAATATTAAAACACTGAAAACATTATATACACAAATATGATGGTGGGGAAAAATATAACAAATTTTTTTGTGAGACAGCATTGTGATCCTAATGTTGGAAAATCTATCATTGTGGAAAGTTCCATTAGATGCGGTAGCAATCCAAATATACAAAGAAAAGCCACCTTTACACACAGCACACAATATAAAACATACATCTAGGAAATGTGTGCCAAATGTTAACATTACTCTAAATAATACAGAACTTGTGCCATGAACCTGAAAAGAAATTCAAACCATACCTTCTGTATACAATTTAGTACTATAAATGGTTACTATTACCCTACATTGGAATATATATGTGCATAAAAACTACCCTGAAAGCATTCTACAGCGCACAATCTTGTTCAATAATTAGAATCAAATCCATAACTTTGCTACCTACCAATGGACAATATCCCACTGCTACCATGAAAATATTCACCCTTTTTCCACCTTGGGGGAATGATGGAAAAACAAAGAATAAAAATGTACAAGATAAAGAAGTAACGAGGATCATGATGAGGTGGTGGAAGAAGTAGAGGGGTAGTAGGAGATGGGTGAGTAGCAGCAGCAGCAGTAGTGGTGGTAGGTGCAGTAGTAGGAGTACACAGTCATTGGCAGGAGAGGGGCCAATGAACTGTGTCTGTGGGAGACAGATCCTGCTGCTTCCACCACACAGTTGCACGAGGATGGAGGTCATATTGAAGAAGAAGAAGAAGAAAAAAAAAAAAAAAAAAAAAAAAAAAAAAAAAAAAAAAAAAAAAAAAAAAAAAAAAAAAAAAAAAAAAAAAAAAAGTCGGAGGAGTAGTGGGAGGAGGAGGATGAGATCAAAAAGTGGGTGGGGGTTTATATTAGAATAAAGGATAAAGAAATAAATAAAATAATAATAAAATGAGCAGTAAAACACAAAAATCTATAGATTATGCTTCCAATGGTATGTATACTATAGGGTTTTATTCAGGTCCAGGATTAGGCCCTATCTTGGTTGTGTGAACTTCCAACTTTCAACTCTATTTTGCAAGAATTAAAACATTTACTTTGGTTTTCTTAAAACACAGAACGTACTACATACCACCAATGCTGAAACATCACTACACTACTTAGTTTAACTTATGGCCTGACTTGGCAGAGGTTCTGTCATGTTCATGCTAAGCAAAAGTACTTCAAACAGAGTACTGCAAGATGTTTACATGTTGAGGCAGTGATGGAAGTAGTATGACAATAGGTTACAAAAAGAAGTTCAAAAATATACACAAGCAGGATCAGTAGAAAGGTAGTGACAATAAATGCAGAATGTTAAAAAAAAAGAGGGGAAATGAAGGAACATGAACATAAAGTTCCTTTGCCAAGTTGAGCAGACCCAGGTAGCATGGATCCCTATTCCCAATACATGAACTTCTGCAGCAATGCCATTTATCACAGTCTAACTTTAGTATGAATTATTTCTTTCTTTTTACTCCTTTATTTCACTTTTTTTCTAACCATAAGTATGGCATATAATAATTAGCCATGTTTCACTTTCATTTCATCTACATACTTTAATCATCAAATGATCCAACCAACAGTTCTTAATGATGACGATGTAATAATTCTTGTTTTATTACATTTTAAGACTGTCATTACCACTTCAATTAAAACAAATGAACATTAATGGAATAACATTATGTTGCAACTGCAGGGGCACCTAGGAGATTATTGCCCTCATTACCCAGGAATTTTGAAATTTCTAATTTTAGAATATTTGTTCTCCTTCATTTAATTCAACAGATGGTGGAAGACTTCTTGACTTGGTTTCCCTCCATCAACACATATTCACAGCCAAATGACACTCCTCCAGTGTAGGGAAGCAGCCCTGCTCCCAAAAAACAACTCATACAAAACCTGTCCTCTGCATTTAGACTGCAAAAAGGCAAGTTTAGGTGGGTGCAGGGGATATATGGGAATATATATGGGAACAAAAACCTATATTCTAAATTCATTGGAAAATATGCATTAAATAATCATCTATACACAACTGTGGATAAAAATTATGGAGACAGCCTATGAACCCAGGAGAGCAAAATTAGGCAAAACAGAAAACAGTAAATTTTTCCGTATGTATTACTATTCTTTCCTTTGAGAATACAAACTCCGGAAGACATCCATAACCTCCCACATACTACCTAGCAGCTATCACTCCCTTTGGCTTCCAGGCATCTTCGAACTATGGTCAATCAGTTCATCAAAAGTAATAATTGATGAAGTAAGAAAATATGTTATGGGTAATTTAACAATATAAACATAAGTATAAAACTGGTGCGGGACTATGAGATATAGGATCCAAGTCAGATCAGCACAGGACCGAGACCAACAATAGATAACTAATAGTGGCAGTTCTGTGAGAAAGATGTCGAGAGAGAATTAGCTCCCTGTTACCAATCTTCAAAACCTATCAACACTTTCACTTCCATCCGTGGGGGTGCAGTCCTGCCACACAGTTTCTGGACTTGACCCAAGATCTATCAATTTTGATTATCACCCTTCCCCCTAATATTTCACACAAATAGAGCTAACAACTAACATCTGCTCCCTTCCTATGGTTAATCAGTGACATTGAAAAAGACCCTAATACAATATAGACAAATGTCCAAAGTTTTTTTTTGAAGACAGATCTATGGGAGGGTTTGAGAACCATTATTGGCTAATGTGGGACACCTGGTTTCCAGTCAATGATATATGAAGCAAGTTGTCATACAAACACATACTGTGCACTAAAATGAAGGAATCAAATTATGTCTGGGGAAGTACCAAGAAATATGCAAAAAAGAATATGTGATAATATTGGAATGAAGATGAAATATGTGTATTACAATCTTCTCTCATGACCATATTTTCCGCTATTCATATATTTTCCTTCTGCTGCCAGGCTGATGCTTTAATTGTGCTTGAGTGTTATGAAATACCTGACGAAATACCATGAGGCAACAAATATGGTGTAAGCCACTAGATGGCACTGTTGTGTACAATGAAATGGTGATATCACTACAATTGTAATGCAATTTCCAGATGACATCAATCATACTTTTAGTTTCACAATGATGATAGTGAACCTGCATTGTTAGTGGACCATCACACCAGATTTACAGAGTAAACTGATCACACTCTCCCTATTTTAATATTGTAGTCATGCCTATGCACTACCAGAGTGGAAACAATGTAAACAAGTGAAGGACTGTGTGTAAGACAGCCTGGCAGAGTAAATGTGTGTCATCTGCTGCATTTCATAACCTGTCTTGGTATGTCATACCTCATGTATGGTGAGTGCAGCACAGTTTACGATTGTGAACTCTGTTCTGGTTCACTTAGTTCCTGATTTGTGTTCTGGTGGTTAGGGTTGGTGAAGAACCTTGTTTGGCTCTACATTAGCTCAAGCTAGGACTGAGACAACCTATATCCTGCGCTATGGTCCTTTCTACATCATATTACTAGGTTGTATGAAATGCAATACTACTAATCCATGGCACAATGCAAGCGAGCTAGTCATAACAAGGTAGCACTACATAAACTGTAGCACTACCAAGGGGTACTATATCACACCATTATGTCACAAACCCACAATAATGGCAACTTTTATACCAAAACATTACTAGATATCACTTTATGTGCCACAACAGCACCAAATAACAAAATAGGGAACTGTGACATCACACCTTAGGATCAAATGGTGTTGTGGCACTTGTGTGATGTCATAAATATGTGGCACTACATCAACTGTCACCAAACATACTATCTCTATTGCACAATATCATTAACACCATCTCATCACAGATGAATGCAAACCCTTAGCAAAGCTTTGTTCTATGCAACTTACAAGCACCTCTTCAGAATTCTCATAACTTCTCAAAAGTTCACAAACAAAATTAAAAAGAACATGATAAATTTCAGGCAAGTAAGTTTTACTCTAAACTTCAGCTGTATCCACACACTCTGGAAAGACAAAAATAATACATATTTTTCTTTGCCCAAAAGTTTACCTAATTTCAAATTAATATACATTTCTTAAGTGAGGAGGTGGAGGCAGCATAGGGTGGAAAAAAGAAAAAGAAAAAATATATACTGTAGGAAGGGGCAAAAGTAGCCACCTAGGGTAAAACTGGCCATTGTCTTTGTTACATACCTAATTATGTTTGGCAACAAAATAAAGGAAGGAAATATACAAAACACATAGTAGTTGGTGGTTTTATTTCCCTGTCTATCTCTCATAATTAGGTATGTACATACATATACCAAGGCTTTTTCCCCCTTTCAAGGGAGGTAGCCAAAAAGGGAAAGGCATAAAAACACTCCCACCCATTTCATCCCTAAATACACTCCACAAAGACAAAGGTTAGTTTTACTTCATGTGGCTACTTTTGCCCCCTTCCTACAGTGTATATGTGTGTGTGTGTATATTATATATATATCATATGCTGCAACACACAGTAAATCATAAAATATTATGTCCACATATAGGTTCATCTACTTTAATGTCTGTTAATCACATACCTTACGCAATGACAAGTGGCTCATCATCCGAAAAACCTCGAATCATTGGAGAGTCATCATCTTCATCTGTCAAGAGATATCAAAGTACAACTTAGATACATGAATATTGAAACAATTTCTTCATCCCTCACTAAATAATGCTCTACTATGTAAAAACACTCAACTATCTTCAGTAGATGCTTCAAAGTCCAAAATCCAAGACATCCTTACCTTCTCCTAAATACTTTTTACATACCAGTCTTACCACAAACACATCATATATGCACCCTCTTCCTCTCCTAAACTCATTCTTCTTCCCAATCGAAGACCAATGATGGGCCTACAAGGTTTTCAAAACCCAGCAACCCCCTCCCCCCACACCTCCATTCTATGGGGCTGACACTCCCCACATCAGACTGATGAGCTCTTACACATTTTCATACAAAATGAACTATTTCTGCTAGTCAGTCAGTGGTTTCCTTCAGCAATCATAATGCTGAATTCAACAAATTCTGCTGCCTGTCCTTGGCTCAAAACCACGAGATCCCATCAGTTCTTGGCTGGCCCTACTGTGGGTCACCACACAGTTGGCAGCTTGGTTAAAAGTGATATCTTTACAACTGATGATGTTAAGCATAGCAGTTAAGGCTAAATAACATTCACAGTCACTTGATTTACTTCTACATTAAGATAGTAAAGGAAAGAAACTACACGAGACATTTCCTTAACCCTTACTCATTGTATCAGTTACAAAGCTGACAACTGGTGAATGCACTCCTCATATCATTTCCAGCCAGTGAAACAGAAACAGTCTTGGAACAATACAATACAGCCATGAGTCCAAATTTCTTCCCAGAAAGATCTGTAGGTCGCCCCAAGAACAACTGCCACCTATTGTGGGGCTGCAGTCTTTCTATGTAGTGAAACTCAGGACAACTATTATTATTCTCTTTATCAATTTATACATGGATGGGGTGGTGCAAGAGTAAACACAAGGGTTATGGGCTGGGGATTGGAGATGGTTAAAGAAAATGGAGAAAAGTTGGAAATAAGCCAGTTGTTGTTTGCTTACACTAACTTCCTTAATCCCCCCTCTGATCCTGCTACAAGCAGTGTTGTAAGCAAACAACAACTGGCTTATTTCCAACTTTTCTCCATTTTCTTTAACTATCTTCAATCCCCAGCCCATAACCCTTGTGTTTACCTCTCACACCACCCCATCCATGTATAAATTGAACAGCCAAGGTGACATAACACATCCTTGGTGAAGTTCCACCTTTACCTCAAACCACTCACTCTCTCCATTTCTAATTCTAACACAGGCTCTACTACTCTCGTAAAAACTCTTGACTGCACTTAACAGCTTTCCTCCTGTATTAATAGAAAATATCTTACCCAGATTATGATCAGTAGAGATGACAGTGGTGTTATTTGAGCGATCATAGTGAGAATTCGCAAACGAAAGGAAGGAGCGAGTCAAACGTCTGTGTCTCACAAAAAGCACAACAATAACCACCACAAGGGCCAGGATAACAAGCACCACAGTAAGCACAACTCCAACTGTACTGAATATGGGCACCGCTGAAAGAAAAAAGAAAAAAAATATCATAAAGATTATGAAAACTGGGATTGCATGGAAATATATATATACATACATACATATATATATATATATATATATATATATATATATATATATATATACAGATATTTCTCAATTTATGCATGTTTAGAATATGCAATTTTGGATTAACATGAGGAAAAAAAAAACCTAGTCATTTTTTTCATATTACATGGATTATTTAGAATGACACAATGTAAAAAATCAAGTAAGCAATAGCAAATTTAACTGTTCACTTTATGCAATTTTTACATTACATGACCCCTTCAGGAATGTATATTCTTCTCTATGTTCCATGTTTCTGTCCCATACAGTGCTGTCAGCACAATCACCCTTTCATACAATCTCCTCTATGAATCCATTCCCAAATGTCTGTATCTCATACAATAATAAATAAACAATTAATGTCTATTCAAGATCATAAGCTGTATATATAAAATATTTTTCAATCCATTTAAATACCAAAAGGCTTCTTCACCCTCAGAAGGGAAGTAGCCACATATATATGTACACATATACATCTCTATCTATTTACCAAGGGGTTTTTCCCCCTTACAAGGGAGGTAGCCTAGTCAACAGGGACACACCCACTCCCATCTACCACTCCTCTTTTCCTCTCATCTTAGCTTTTCATGGATGAAGGGTCATCCCTATCTCCTGCCCACTGCCCTGGGTCAGAAGCAATGCAGCAAGACACAGCACAACCACAGCAAGGCTGCTTCAATTAATTGGTGAACCCCCCTTTCCATTCCCTCATGTAGAAAATAGATAAGATGGGAAGAAATCCCTTTGGACTGCATCCAAATATCCACACACAACCCTTCACTACTCCCTCCATCTCCCCACCGTCTCTCTTTCTTGTATTAAATATCATCTATACACAGCCATTCTTCAGTCATCCCTATCTCCTGTATTCTCCCTTCTTTGCTCAACATACATTACCCTTTTGCCCAAAGCACCTTTTACCCTCATCCATCCATCTTGTCCTCAGTCATCCCCTCAAGTTCACTCCATCCACCTCTGCCTTCCACACCTCTTTTACTAACTTTTCTTCACTCATTCTTTCCATGTGTCCAAACCATCCCAATACTTTCATCACATACATATATATATATATATATATATATATAAATATAAATATATACAAATATATATATATATATATATATACATATTTATATATATATATATATATATATATATATATATATATATATATATATTTCTAAACAGAAATGTAGTAGCACATTTGTAAATGACACACAGGAAACCCACAGTCAGAGAAAATAAACTTCGAATAAAGAAGAATCCTATATTTTGGCTATCAATTTGAAAAGGGCTACAGTTGATAGCCGAAATATAGGATTCTTCTTTATTCGAAGTTTATTTTCTCCGACTGCAGGTTTCCTGTGTGTCATATATATATATCTTTATATATATATATATATATATATAAATATATAGATATGTATTTATATATATATAAATATATATATATATATACATGTATATATATATATATATATATATATATATATATATATACACACATACATACATACAAAGGCTTCTCCCCCTCACAATTAATTATACTTACTGGGTTTTTCTTTTTCAAATGTTATGTGAGCAGACTTTGGTGACAGATAGCCATCTTGGTCTCTGAGAGATACAGCTGCAATGTATCTAATTCCAGGCTCCAAATTATTAATCACTAAAGGTGGTGCTTCTGTTTCAAATGCCATTGCATCTTCGAGGCTATCATTTCTACCCACATAGAGGACATACGAATAACTGAAATATAACAGAAAATTATTTACAAAGTCAAATTATTTGGATTTACTTACCTAAAAATTTAGTAATATACACATTTATTGAAGCTGTCACTTGTACTGTCAACTTATACATGGATGGGGTAGTGCGAGAGGTAAATGCAAGGGTAGTGGGTCAGGGATTGGAGATGGTTAAAGAAAATGGAGAAAAGTGGGAGATGAGCCAGCTGTTGTTTGCAGACGACACTGCACTTGTGGCAGGATCGGAGGAGGGACTGAGGAAGTTGGTGACAGAGTTTGGGAGAGTGTGTGATAGAAGAAAGCTAAAGATAAATGTGGGTAAAAGTAAGGTGATGAGATGTACAAGGGGTGAAAGTGGCAGTAATCTGGAAGTGAGCATTAACCTCTTCACTCCGGGCCTTAAATCTCGCGGGCAGCAGCCAATGCCAGCCGTACGACGTGTCATAATAATACTCGCATCATAAAATATAGTCACCGCTTATATCGATCGTTCTCTCTTTCACCCATGAATTTTGAAAACCATAGAGAATGTGATTAAGGGCAGATTAGGGAGAATGTAAAAATGCAGGGGCGACTACAATAAATATAATCAAGACGCCGATATGGCAGCCTCGCTTATCCACTTGCTCCTCATGCCCCCTACGTATGCGGCACCGTATGGAAGGGGTTAAGGGAGAGCGACTGGAAGTGGATAGTTTTAGATATTTGGGTGCAAATGTGGCAGGAAAAGGTGGAGTGAAGGTGAAGGTAGAATGTAGATTGAGAGAAACGAGTAAATGCCTTGGTGGATTGAAGAGTGTAATGAGGAATAGACATTTGGGAATGGATGCTAAGAGGAGACTGTATGAAGGAGTGATTGTGCCAACAGCACTGTATGGGGTAGAAACATGGAATATAAGAGAGGAAGAGAGAAGGAGTTTGAATGTGTGTGAGATGAGGTGTCTGAGAAGTATGATGGGGGTTACTAGACAAGATAGAATGAGAAATGAGGAGGTGAGGAGAAGAACAGGGGTGGAAAGGGAGTTTGGAGATAGGGTTGATGAAAGAGTATTAGGATGGTTTGGACACATGGAAAGAATGAGTGAAGAAAGATTAGTAAAAGAGGTATGGAAGGCAGATGTGGAGGGAGTGAACATGAGGGGATGTCCTAGGATGAGGTGGATGGATGGGGTGAAGGGGGCTTTGGGGAAGAGGGGAATGTCTGTTGAGGAAGGACGGGAGAGAACAGAAGATGGGTGAATGGAGAGTGGTTGTATATAGATGATGTTGTGATGCATGAGGTGGAATGGGCAGGGGTGGGGGGTGAGGTAGTATGTGTGAGCAAAATTTGATGCAGCCTGAAGGGATGTCTCCCCGTCTTCTCCTTTTATGCATGGGGGGACAGAGAGGGGGGGTCGCTGATTTAATGAAGCGTCCTTGCTGTGGATGTGCTGTGTCTTGCGACACTGCTTCTGACCCAGGGCAGTGGACAAGGTGCAGGGATGACCCATCATCCAGGAGGTGCTAAGATAAGAGGGAGGGTGGAGGGGTGTGGAGTGTATTCAGGGGTGGAATGGGTGAGAGTGATTTTATGCCTTTTCCTTTTTGGCTACCTCCCTTGTAAGGGAAAAAAGCCTTGGTATATGTATGTATGTATCTTTTTCCATCTTTTCCAAGCTTTATATCTTTTATCTTTCGCCTCACTGCACCTTCTGTTAAACCAGCACTTGATATACACCTTTTCCTGTTTCTGTCTTGGTACGTATTTATCCACTCCTTCATTATAAATTTCCATCAAAATCGTCCATTTTTCTTCCACTTGTGTCTCTTCATTGTAGAATTTTTCCCAACTTGCATTTTGAAAAAATTTCTTAAGTTTCCCAAAGTCCATTTTATTATACATCAGTCTTCCTTTTCTGTATTTCTCATTTCTCTTTATATATATTTCCTCCTTTAGTTCAAACTCTATTGATATGTGATCACTCTTCCCAAGTGGTGTCTTGTATTCAATTTTATCCACAATTTCAGGTTCTGATGTAAATATTAAATCTAGTCTCAAAGGTTCTTCATTATTTCTATATATGGTATTTTCAACCCATTGTGTCAATGTATGTTCTATAGTCATGTCAAGTAATACATATCCCCATAGATCCTCTCAATCTTTCACTGTCATCTCTTCCCAACATATTTCTTTGAAGTTAAAGTCTCCCAAAATTACCATGTTTCCTCCATCATCCAGTCTCATTTAATGAATGCCTTGTATCTTCCAACATTTTAGACTAATCACTCTCTTTCCACGAGCCCATTTTTGGGGGCACATAAATCTCCAAACTTTCTACTTTTCATGTCACTATCTTTAACTTTCATCATGATCATTTACATAATGTTTTTACCATCTATAACCTCTGTCACATTCAAGTTTTTCTTAGTCCAAAACATGACTCCTGCACCCTGTTTCTTGTCTATTTTTAATCCAGTGATTATATGATACATGTCAAACACTATCAGGCAGTAGTGGACCCCTTTATTTCATCTCCACAATTCTCATTATATCTGGTTTTTCTTCTGACACGTAATCATTTAGTTCATTTAATCCTGAGATCAATCCATCTATGTTAGTATAAGCCACTTTAAATTTTTTTCCTTCTCCATCTTGTTATTTGTTCCTTTCATTTCCCTTGCCTGAATATACCATTTTCTCAGCTTCATGTCTAACACACTCCAATAAAACTCCTTTTTTTCAATCTCTGTTCTTTTAACATTTTTCCAAAGAGATCTATGACAGAACTTGGGGACGTGCTTGCTGTTGATGGGGAAACCTGAGGAAACATTATACAGTACTACCTCTCATTACCGGACTAAAACGGGGGTAACGGTGTCTGTTGATGTGAATACTCCGTTGATTTGGATTGGTTTTTGGGTGGCATAGTGATTGCACACACTAAACAACAGCACCAAAAAACACCGAAAGCACAGCTAATTAACATCCATTTATGAGAGGTCTCACTTTATAGAATTCTCACAGTCTCTCAAATTCTGAGAACCACAAACTGAACTAACTCCGCTTTACTTACTTGGTATTTCTTATCTCCTTTGGTAAACTCTGGTTGTCTCTCCAAAAGAAGAAGTTATCACCTGGGTTATATATAAGATTGTACGGTGGTGGGATGGGTGGACCGCTGAAGAAGACGGGGCTGCTTTCTCTGGAAGAAAAAAAATACCAATAAGTTTCTTCCTCTCTATATGTGAGGTTAATCAGCCATGACATACACCCAACCCCAACCCACAAGTTCACCACAAGCAATAAATATGGCCTTATTCTGTAAAACAAACGAGTTCCAGCTTATCTCTTACACTGAGTTTTCTCACCTTCGAAATAAAAAAGGAAAAAGAAAGTTGCTCTATAGTGGGTATCTATTTTACAAAGACAAACAAATGAGATGGGTGAATGGGAGTGGAGTATGTGGGGATGGAATGGGTGGGAGTGGATGTTATGCCTTAAGTTTTTTTGGCTACCTCCCTTGTAAGGGGAAAAAAGCCTATGTATATATTAAACAAATGTTTACAAAATTTTCTTATTTTTCATGGTTTTAAAATCTATGAGCAGGCAAGAGTTCTTATGGGAGTGATTAAGACTGTATTAGAATTAGAAATGTAAAAAGTGAGTGGTTTGATGTAAAGGTGGGACTTCACCAGGAGTGTCACATCGCCATGGCTATTCAATCTATGCCTGGATGGGGTGGTGTGAGAGGTAAATACAAGGGTAATGGGCAGGGGATTGGAGATGGTTAAAGAAAATGGAGAAAAATGGGAGATAAGTCAGTTGTTATTTGCTGACAACATTGCACTTGTAGCAGGATCAGAGGAGGGATTAAGGAAGTTAGTGACAGGTTTTGAGGTGGCATGCAAAAGAAGGAAGTTGAAAATACATGTGGGTAAATGTAATGTTATGAGATGTTCAAGGGGAGAGGATGGTGGCAAATTTGAAATGAGTATTAAGGAAGAGTGACTGGAGGAAGCGGATTAGATATTTGGTGGCAAATGTGGTAGGAAAGGGAGGAGTAGATGTGGAGGTATGAAGGGGTGATTGTACTGAGAGCAATGTATGGGGTAGAAACATGGAGCATAAGAGAGGAAGAGTTTAAATGTATTTGAGATGAAATGCCTGAGAAGTATGGTAGGGATTACTAGGCTGGATAGGGTGAGAAATAAGGTGAGGAGGAGAGTGGGGGTGGAAAGGGAGTCGGGAGATAGGGTTGATGAAAGAGGATCGGGATGGTTTGGACACATGGAAAGGATGAGTGAAGAAAGATTAGTAAAATAGGTGTGGAGAGCACAGGTGGAGGAAGAGACCATGAGGGGGCGACCAACTACGAGATGGATGGATGGGGTAAAAGGAGTATTGGGAAAGAGGGGAATGTCTGTTGAGGAAGGAGGGGAGAAGACAGATCGGGGTGAGTGAAGAATGGTTGTGTATCGATGATACTGTGATGCTTGGAAGAGAGTGGGTGGGGGATGGGGGGGGGTGACAGAGTATGTGTGAATGATATTTTGATGCAGCTCGAAGGGATTTTTCTCCCCGTTTTCTTTGTTTCAGCTCATGATGATTTATCTTATGTAAAGGACCCTATGATCCATAAAAAAATCAATTTTCCTGTGTATTGTAGCAAGCATTGCATCATTAACTAACATTTATTTTAGTTGTCCAATAAATCTTTAATTTTGAATAAACACACTATAAGTGAACTTAGTTACCTGGAGCCAGGAATGGAGGTTTTGATGACAATGCTATAATGAGCCCCAGTGTGCACTTCTACCTCGTGCTGCAAACTCGTGTTCTTCGAGGGACTTGGTTGTAACACTGATGTCTTGTTCTTCATTATATCAGTCACCATGATCTAAGATAATAATGAAGTCAGAGGTTATAAGTACTAGAAAGTTTTATGAATTTTTGACATCATCAAACAAGAAGGAAAAAAGCAACAAACATTTGTGGAGGCACAAGGCATTTATAAATGTACAAATCAAATTCAATGTAACAGTACCAAGTAACTTTGCAATATCTACTTCTTTTTTCATAGTTCAATTCGCACTTTGTCTAACAGGCAATAAAAGGGAAAAAAGAAGTAAGCAAAAAGTGATAGGTATTCAATAGATCACTGATGTCACCAGGCAGCAGGAAAGGAAGGAGTGCATAAGCTAACTAACATCATGAACGGATGTTAGAGAGGGAATTGAAAGGGAATTCCAGAAGAATGGAAAAGTAGCACTAGCATATCAATCAATTAGAGTAAAGAAGATGTTATGGAATGTAGAGAGTACAGAGAAGTACAAAGATGACAGAGTCAGAAAAACTCGGCCAAAATAGATCTTCTATGTTAAGCATAGGTATGACATTAAATATCAATGGAGAGCATTCAGTCTCTTTACTAAGGTGAGATACTTGTATACATTTGCTCTGGCTATCTATCTGTATCCCAATAGGCTTCTTCATTCTTATAGGGGAGATCTATATCTAAATAGCCTCTTGGTATAGAAGTTTCTTTCCCTTCCCCTCTAGGTACATTGATATAGATCTCCCTTGTAAAGGGGAGCCTTCTGGAATATAGATAGATAACTACAGCAAATATATGTAAAGTATGTCACATTGGTAAAGAGGTTGAATTCCCTTCACTGGTATTATCCCCATATGCTTATCATAGGAGATCTATTTTGGCCCAATTTTCCTTACCTTATCATCTCTGCACTCCTATGTACTCACTAAATTCCATAGCAAAAGCAAAAGCAAGGGGATTGCTCCAGTTATCAAAGGTAATATGAATCACATGAGACAATAAATATACATACATATGGCCTTAATCAAATAATACACCATTTTGGCCCAACCCAGCCCATTGGTTATACAAAACTAACACTTCTTAGTTGGAGCACAATCTACACCATATGCTATCACAGTCAAAGGCTTATGAAAAATTCTAGTAGATGGTACCTACCACATACTTAAGTTCTTCTATCCGTGTGAGGCACGAAGGTTGCCAGTTAATAATGACACTTTTGTTCCAGGTCCTAGAAACTGTCACATACTTTGGTGGGGCCAGTGAGTCCTCTTGTGTTGTTACCTGACAGAATAAGCACAAAAATTTAGTGTAATCCTCACATAATTCCTAATCATCCTCAAGGTAATGCCAAGAATCCAGGTATTCATCCCCCATCACCTGTATCAATTTATCAATCTGTTACCACAAATCTCTCTTGTAGAAGACACATGACCTTCAAATATACTATGTCCAATGGTGACATCTCCCAACTACTCACCTCCTCTTCCTCCTCCTCCTCCTATTAGGCAGTAACAAAGACCTAATACAATACAGACAACAGTTTGAGGTTTCTTTTCAGAGAGATGTAGGTATCAATCAAATAAACCTCCAATGACCTGGTTCTCTCCTACAGGTGACCTGAGAACTCCAGACAACCAGCCACGGCCACCAATTGAGACAATGAAGTCTCTCTATGGAGAAATTTTGTGCAGCTGTCTGGAGTGAGTGTAAGGCAGTGTAGTATTAGGAGCTCTGTGTCTTCTATTAGACGGTTGATCCTTGAGTCATCAGTGTCTGATCAAATTGATCCTGTACCATTATTGTTTTAATGTAGGGTGGTGACCAAATAGAAGCAAGCATATTTCAAGGTTTTTGAAGATGGTCAACAGGAAGATTATTCTCTGATATCAATCTTCCAGGATCACCACTAGCAGGCACCTACCACCCATACCACCAGTTACTTTATACACATATATATCAAACATTAAACTTATTATACATACATATACCATTGTTTTTTTCACCCTTACAAGGGAGGTTGTCTATGGCATAAATCCACTCACACCCATTTCATCCCCACATACTTCACTCCCATTCACCACCCTTCCCTCCCTCTTTTCTTGGCTCCTCCTGGATGACAGGTCATCCCTGCATCTCGCCCACTGCCCTGGGTCAGAAGCAATGCAAGCAGTACATCCACAGCAAGGCTGTTTCATTTAATTGGCAAATCCCCCTCTCCATCCCCTCATGCAGAAAAAAGATGGATAGAAATCCCTCAGGGCTGCATCAAAATATCATTCACACATACTCCCTCATCCCCCCGTCCCTCACCCACTACCTTCCATACATCACAGCATCATCCATACACAAAGATTCTCCACTCAGCCCTATCTTCTGTTTTCTCCCTTCCTCAACAGACATTTCAAAATTATAAACTTACTATAAACAAACATAAACATCATCACAAACTATACTAAAATTAAAAACAAACTAAATCTACTCCTGCATTCAACAGATAAATTTGTCTGGACAAACAGAATGTTCAAATCAACGCTCACCTCCTGTTCCACATACGGCCCGATACCAAGTGGTGCACAAGGCATCACAGCCACCAGATAAATCTGGCAAGCATGAAGACCTGTGAGGGACTGGGTTGTATTTGATGTCACTATTACATTGGTATTGTGTTTCAATTCCTGCTTGCTCTGACCCCAGATAA